>NC_140070.1:70254971-70434971 GCF_964194135.1 Talpa europaea
ATAGACCACCTTGGATAATCCCTGGCTGGTAGGCATCCAGAGTAATTTCTGTGAAGTCATCTTTATCCAAGGGGCAATATCATTCAGATTATATGTTTACTTCACTCAACTCCAGATTTTGAACAAAAGAAATGATATGAGTTGCTCAGAATCAGAGACTCAATCTACTTTCTCTTTGTATCTCTAGTAACTTAAATTGCACCTAGAACATGTTAGGTGTTCAGTAAATGATTGTTGAACTGAGAGGAAAAGAGAAAAGTGAAAAATGAAGGGAGAGAACAGTATATGTATTATAATGGAAAAATTATTTGTGCAATAAGAGAAAAAGCAGCTTGCTTGCCAGGCAAAATTAATGAACTGCTTTAACTATTGAAATAAAAATAAATGTAATAATAATAAAATAGAATAAAATTTATATGTGAAAGTTCCTATCTCCAACTCACTTCCATTGGCAGACTGAAATATGTAATCATAAATCTTATCTTCAGAAATATTGGATATAATTTTATGGAGATTCTTTTTTTAAAGGACAACAAATTAATTTTACTATATGTAATCAAATAGCTTTTGGAATGCATTTGCATGTAGTTTCCTTGAAATTATTTACTTTGCCCATAATTCATTGAAAAAAGGAAATGGTGATAGACATAGTTACATAGTTACAAGACTCCTTGCTGACACCTATCACCATTTCTTTTGTTCAAAATCAAATGTATTTTCTTTGTGGCAAATGACTTCTGATAGTCAGTAATACTAATATTTGTGCCATGTTATCAAGAACATTTCCTCAGAATCATGGTTGCAGTGTTATCAATAAAATATTTATCTGCTACATCAAAGTTTTGGTGTAATAAACTTATCGTCATTTCCACTAGTTCCCCCACATTTACTGTAGACTTGGACAAAAGGTGCTTTGTACAGTGAGTCCCCTTTAGAAACAGTTCCTTCAGGTGCACAGACCAGTGCCAGGTTCTGTCACCAGATTTCTCTGCTGAATTCAGAGCTCCCTCATCAAGACTCTTCTGGAGTATAACCTTCCACACTCTAAGAACTGTGTAATAAAGGAGATAAGTTCTACGTTACCACACAGGGTACTGCATGGTGATACCCTCACACTCCAGCTATCACAAACTGGTACACAGTAAATTGCCTTCCAGGAATCCCCAGGTCACATTCTAGCAGTCTCCTCTGAGGTCTTGGGAATCCAAGTGTTTAGATGAGGATCACTGCTCACTTTGGGCAGGGATGTGCTCTCTCCTCAAACATCTATTTTTGCCTCAGCTTAACCCTAAGGGTCTCCAAAGTTCCAAATTGGTGGAGGAGAAGGATTTTCCCAGGAATGCTTCTCCCTGTCAGCAAACAAGTAGGCCTCTCTCACAATCTAAAATCTCAAATGGCTCCTAAACCCTCAAGGGATTCTTGTAGCAAAAAATGCTGACATCCATTTTTATAAAGTAGATACATACAAAATACACACTATTTCTCTCTCTCTCTCTCTCTCTCTCTCTCTCACACACACACACACACACACACACACCCCTTCTCACTTTGCTGAGCATGTGCTGCTCACAAAAATATGCTTATTTTTGGCCTTATTATTCTCCTTTCAAAAACAAGGATATAAGGGGCTCACAGAATTTGTAGCATTTATCTGAAGCCCTATCACCAGGTTTGCATAAGTGAAATAACAATAAAATTCTTATTGTAGAAACATATTGTGTCTTACATTAGCATTCTGTAGTTCACTTAGTTTCACATACACAGAGGATTACCCTACCCACACAGAAATCGGGGTGCTCGCCACTGTCTCTGGCAGTAACTCCCCTGTCAGGAAGCTGGAGAGGAGGGCCTGCCCTTCCCAACACGCCACAGTCTAGCCCCCACAGTGTGAAGGGAGGTTAGTCCCCAGCGGTGATTCTTTCATCACGAGCAGAAATCTGACCCTTCTTTCAGATGTGTAGAAAAGGGGGAAAGCCTTTTTTTTTCTTCCCGAGTATTGGACTTAAATTCCTTCCCAACTAACCCCCAAGGGCCCTGGGGAGGCTTCTGGGCCATTATGAGAAGTGTTTGGAGAGCCCGTCAGTGCCGTGGCGGGACAGGCCGCGCAGACGCGAGCGAACAATAACAGCCAAGCTGCAGACGTGCGGCAGGCCCTGCCTCCGCGGCGTCCTGACAGTGCCTTTTCAACACATGAACATTATTTCTCGGGGCAGTAATCCCACGGACCTGATTCAATTTTTCCCACCCCACAGACCCCACCAGTCTTCTGCCCCACCCTGAAGAGCGCTCTCCCACTCCCGCTCCCACACCCCCTCCCAGGAGCCGACCCAGACTGCGTCTGTGACACACAAGCCCGTGGGACCGGGACCACACGCTGCCAGCCATCGAAGCCCCAAACTTCCTTCATCGCTACTTTCTTGCACAACTTCGGCATAGTCTATGACCGAAGACAGAGCATTACAAGGGAAAGATGACAGGCATTAAGGAAATCCCCCACTGTAATCACACTGCTAAAAACCATTCTGATTAGTTAAGATGTACTCTCATTTTCCTGAGAGGTTTATCTTTTAGATAGGCTGCGCAATCAAAAGAAGGCTCAGCTGACTGTTTTGGAGTTGGTTGTTATGTTCAAATAGTATGGGCTGTGGTGCTTCCTTGGGGGAATACATTCCAATTTCTTAATGGGGTGTAATCAGTAACACGTTTGCTTCCAGCCTTTAATGATGATGCTGTTAACTGCATTTACCAAAAAATCCTTTAAAACAGCTGTTTCCAACCAACTTTTGCTGTGAATGTACTTTTGTGTGTTTAATGTACCTGGCAAGCCTTTTGAGAAAGCCCTCGCCTACTGTTTTATTTGTTTCCATTTATGAAAACATGCATTCACTATGAAAATCAGATGTATTTGTAAAGTTATCAGGGAACGCATAAGGAAAACGACTCTCTCCCTGTCATCATCATCAGTGATTGCTGAATCATCTCCAGTGAAACATGCTTTGAAGAAAGTTCCATGCATTTGCTTAACCATAATCTGATCAGTAGCTCTTCTCCAAGCAAAAACTGCAATGAAGAATCAGCATACTTTTTGAATTATGTAGCCTGAAGTTGAGAGACAGGGAGAGAGAGAGAGAGAGAGAGAGAGAGAGAGAGATGCAGTAGGCCAGTAGGAACGAACCCCTGGACAAGGTTCAGAAGCAAAGGTTTTCCACTTGGCAGCTTGCCCCCTGCTACCTGGGAGATTCATACCCAAAATTGTCTACCAGACCCTATCGTCTCCATCATTTATCAGGCCTCTGCTCTGAAACGCAAGATTTATCCTCAATTCGGAGCCCGAGTAGAGACAGAACACCTTCCTGTCTTGTAACATTATCCAGCCAGGAAACAGGCAGTGTGCACTAATGGCTGGTGGAGTCTGGTCTTTGTTTTCTGTCTTCCTCAGTTGACAATGCTTGCTGCAGGGGTGCAGGTCAAAATAAAACTGCCAAGCACCATGTTGCAAAGCTGTTAAAACAGGAGAAGTATCCTTGCCACTGCCACTGTGTGCCCACCAAACCCTCAAAGTAGATAGGGTGATTGCCATATTATCAATTTATTAGCACATGTTACTATAGGTATTTATATTAACCAGGGTATGCAAATAAAAAACAAGCAATAACAGTCACATATCACAGACATCATCCTGCCACTTGGTGGAGTGCTGCTGGTGGGGGGTCCTGAAATCCCAGCCCCAGCGCCAGCGCCGCACCGGGAGAAGGCCCAGAATCTGCTCTTTCCACTCTGCCTCTCTTATCCTAATCTCATTTCCTCAATGATGAAATTACTCCTTAATCCTCAATCACAGGGAAGGCAGATGCACAAACAATCAGAGCAACCCAGCGCATTATTTACTTCGCCTCTTCCAGGAGTCCCAACAATGAATCTCACAACTTTTCTGATGTTTGGTGTGATAATGAACGGCCAACCCCACCTCAGCAACAGGAGTCCTATTTCCTGGGCCCTCCGAAGATAGAAAATATCACATTTCTATTTCATTCGACCCTTTCACTCTCTCTGTCACGCTTCGCTGCCTTTACAAGTCACCATTTCACTGTTGCAACAAAGCTTACAGGGACTCTAACAGGTGAGGCCTCAAGCAAACATGGGAGCGGAGTGGCCAGGAAGGCGGGCAGAGGACTGCGTGGCTTATCTGCTCCCTATCTTGCCATTTCTTACCACAAGGCCTGCTCGATGACAGCCAAGTTGTCCCGAGGCAACAACTCAGTAATAAGATACACAACAAATAATGGTTTTTTTTTTTCTGGAAAAATATATACTCAGGTAATTAAATTGTTAACATGATGGATGGCCTTATTTTATATTTGAATTCAAAGTGACTTTCTGTATCATTCAACTAAAATGGCTTGATGTTACGAAAAAAGAACAAAAAGCAAAACATAATTCCAGAGAAATGGGAATATAGATTTTTGCCTGCTTATTTTAAAAACAAACATGGGCAGTTTTCACTGTGTTAGGATATACACTTTACCTGAAATGCACAGAGCTGGTGTTCAAAGTTCATATTCTTTATCTCTCTTTTCTAGTTTTTTAGGCTGTACCCTAAAAAATGAAGCTATGGAAAATTTATCAATGGGTGTGCTTTGGTTTACATAGGAAGAATAAGAACATATTATAGAGACCTTTTGTTCAGAAGATTCCAGAAGCAAAACCCTGATGTCTGAATTTTAAATATTAATGGGCATCCAGTTTGCTCATGTTGAATCCCAAATGACAAAAATTTTTATGTTCAAGGTATAATTCTGACTAAATCAATAAACTACCTCAAGTTTGATAAAGTTTTCAAAATATCCAGCACATTCAGAATAATTGTTAACATCTGTTTATTATTCAACAATATATGCCTGCTTAGAAGCCAAATAAATATATTTATTCATCAGCAGCCAGTATGTCCCTGCTACCTCAGTGGGGACATAAAACAGTAAGACATTGAAGTAGTTTTAGTCCTGGATTCAGAATACAAATAGCCATTGTGAAAATTCTGCTTTGTCCATATTGAACACACACACACACACACAGAGAGATAGAGAGAGAGAGAGAGAGAGAGAGAGAGAGAAAGAAAGAAAAGAATAAGTGAACAAGTCTTATTCAAAAAAATCTTGATCATTTACTTTGAACTGAAAATTTGGGAAATATGTAGGAAAAATAAATGAATAAAAGTATAAATCTTAGCAAAGGGATCAGAAAACATCCATCATTGCTGCAATATGAAAAGCATTTTTCTTGTTTATTCTCCAAAACACAATTCAATTTTGATTTCTTCTTTCATTTCACACTCTTAATAAAGTTATGTCTACACTGGAAGGGTAAAATAGGCTTTTGAAAATAGCATTGAAAATGTTCTCTCTATCAGACTGAAATTAATTCTTTGAGAATATCCACCAGTTTACTGTTGACTTGGCCCAAGTCAAACCCAGCCTCTGATTCATCATTTAAGAGTAACTAGAAAAGATTAACCCAATCACATCCCACTTACTGGTATACCCTTACTGGGGGGAGGTGGGCAGCACCTCAAGTGGTTTTAAGTGGGGGTTTTGTTATTTCATGTCACCTGGGTGTGTGTGTGTGTGTGTGTGTGTGTGTGTGAGATCCAGGTGCCTTTCCAGTAGTTTCAATGACCTCCAGTGATGCTAATAGACCTCAAGTTAGGTGTTCCCTGAGTATTTGAAGCTGGGTTGATTATTAACTTTAAAATACCTTGTGTTATCCTCATCGTGATTGTGTAAAATCAACAGAATAAAGTTGTCTCAAAGTTTACCTTCTTGCTAGAGGGAATAAACCTGACAATATACTGTTAACTTTAATACAATCCACTGACAACAGACCTCAGAAATTGTGAACTTTGCTTGCGAAAGGTACAGATTCCAGAAGGAAGGGTTACACTAGAAGAAAGTCACTGGTAAACATTGTTGCAGTTTTGTTTTGTTTTCCTGAACTGTAGGTCTACAAATTCACTGTATACAGTGAAGGTCACATGAAAGGCATTTAATAAAAGTTGCTTGAACTGAATATCTAGAACAATCCCACATATCTATATCTAGTGTCCAATATATTCTAAGGGATAAGTTGAAAACTTTAGACTTCTCTATGAGGACCAGAAGATTAGCAAGGTAGAGATGAGAAAATTAACAGAGACACTATCTGGCAAATTAAAGCTATAAAAGAAGCAAGAGCCTATTCATGGATTGCTCTGTTACCTAACCTGTAATTATATTGTCAATTGCATTAACTTCATTGCCCACTAATAGAGTAAGTTTCAAGGGAGGCAGCCAATGTTGGGATGGCTATTTATTTTTATGTCCTAATTAATCAGTACTGACACCAAACCACATCCTTTCTCCTTGCTCATTATTTAAATGACCCATTTATATGGATGAACCTCTTTGCTTTGTGCATTTCATTATCACATTAACATGCTTTCCAAACAAAAAGGGCTGTTTCTGCTTCAGCAAGTACTTTGAACAAACAGCTACTTGAGCTACTCCTGACAGGCTGTGCAACCTTCATCTCCTCTAGGCAGCCTATATAGTGACCAGTTGAATCAAATGGCTACAATCAAATGATAACCAGTTGGAGGAAAAAAATATTAGGTGTCTAAGATAGGGGGCTAGGGAGAGTATTTAGCTTAGGAAATGGAAACAGAAATCCTAATTTTTCACCCAAGGTTGGAAAGCAATTTTTATGTAGCTATTTTTTGAGTCTCATCTATGGAAACCTGAAAATAAACCCTGCCACAGAATTCAGGTAAAATTTATTAGAATCATCCAATTGAAATTAATTTAAAAGTTAACTTCATAGATATTTGCAAATCACATACCAAACAAGGGAAAGATGTTCAGAATTTATATTTAAAAACCTCATGATTCAATGACAAAAACAACCCAATTAAACAAATGGGCTGAACAGAAACTTCTCCAAAAGAAGCAAAAAGATGGCCAACAGGCATATGAAATGATGTTTAGTACCCCTGATTATTGGATAAATGCAAATGAAAACACCAATGATATATCACCTCACACCTATTAGAATGGCTATTATCAAAAAGACAAGATACAACAAGTGCTGGCAAGGATGCAAAGAAAAGAGAACCCTTGTATATTGTTGGTGGGAATATAAATTGGTAGATTCATCATGAAAAGTTGTACAGAGATTCCTCAAAAAAATCGGATCAAACTATGCCCTGCTGGGTATTTATCCAAAGACTATGAAAACACTAATTCAAAAAGATATATGTCCTCCCACTGGTATTCATCATTCAGCATTATTTACAATAACCAAGAGTTGGAAATAACCTAAGTGCCCATCAATAAATGAGTGAATACACAAGGCATGGTAATATACACACAATGGAATACAAATCAGATTAAAAAAAGATGAAATCTTGTCATTTGCAGCAACATGGATAAAGTCAAACATGATGTGATTTCACTCAAAAGCAATAAAGAAATGAAACAAGTATGTGAACAAAATAAAACAAAACTCCTAGATTACAGGAACAAAATGGTGGTTACCAGACAGGAAAGGGGAAGCAATTTAGGTAAACTGGGTAAAAGTGTTCAATTATGTACAGATGAATGGAAACTAGAATTTTGACAATAAGATAATATAGTATATACAGGTATTGATACATGTCTGTACACCTGAAACCCATATAATGTTATAAGCCAATGTGACCTCAAAAAAATGGATTAATTAATTAATTAATTAATTGAGATGTGAGCCAGCAACTAGGGCATATGATTTCCCTTCTCTAGTGAAGACTCCAGAGGCAGCAACAACTATTTCAGATTCCAATTGCCCCCTTATTAAAGGTGTTGTGCCTAGACTAGATCTTGAGAAGCCAACATCACTAATCTTCACAATATCAACCCTGATACCATCCTAGAAAATAGTTCTGGGGACAGCACAGATTTCTTTATATGATCTAATGAGACAAGTCTTTATACTTAAAAATTTTTCCTTAGAAAAGAGGAAGCATGCCATATTCAAATGTCTACAAAATCTCTTTGTATTGTAGGGAACAAGCTCAAGGTACTTTTGAGAAAACATGCTCTTGGGAAAAAGATGAAACCATAACCTGATTTGGATGTTTTGAATTGGACACAATAGAATCATCTTTTAAGATGGGGCAACAACATTTAACCCAGATGTGTTAGCTCTTTCTTTGGAATAATCTCATGATTGCAAATGGTTAATTGATGGGTGGCAGAGTAATTTAAAAATAACCTTTAGGGCCTCCCCTGGTGGCACAGTGGTGGAGCGCTGGGCTGCGAAGCTGCCTGCGGCCTATGCAATACCAGTTCAATTCCCGGCTGCCTGCGAGGGTCCCACATGGCATGCAGACCTCTCCTGCCACGCCCGCTGCTCCCCTCAGCAGTGTATTTCATCAGTCTGCCTGTTCTGTTCCCTGCTCTGGCTCTGGTGAATTCTCTCACCCTCCTGCACTTCTGACTGTACTCAGTGCTTGTATAAATAAATAAATAAATCGATCTTTAAAAAAGAAACATGCTTATTAAAAAAATAAATAAAATAACCTTTTAAGTATATAGAAGAAGTTACTCTGTAGAGTTCATGAATGTGTACCCAAAGGACATATATGAAAAAAAACAAACTGAATTTACATAACTGAATAATTTGGACTGAGATAATAAGCCAGGAGAAAAGTGATAGCCTAGTGACAGCCACAAGAAAGAGATATATGCTCTTGAAAATTGAGTGATTCAACAAACACACTTTAATTATGAATCAAATTATGACAAGAATGGACAAAATATTTCTAGGTTCATTAATACTACAAACATCCTTTGATTAATGGTTAAAAGTCATCTTTGGTTTCTGATTGGGTAACATTAGTTTTTAGGGTCCCCTTCAATGGGACATAGACTGCCTTTGGATATGGTAGTGGTTTTCAGCTTCTTTCCTGATGAAAAATATTCAGTTGGTAGAGTGCATCAAAACAATCAAAATCTTGAATTATATGGCATACTTTCATTTATTTTCAGTGACAATAATTTAGTGATAATGATTTTTATTATTTTCACACATTTTCAATGGTCATCATTCTCCTTCCTACTACCATTCCCATATCTGTGGTGTAGGAATCAATCTACTTGAATTCCACTAACTAAAAGGAAATCCTTCTGTATAGTATACTTAAATCCTGCATTTCTCAATGGAAGCTCATTTCATATTATTCAAACTTCTATGAACAGTAGTAAAACATCATCCTCTTTATGGGAAAAAATTCATTATTTGAAAATTGTCAATAAATCACTCTTTATCCTATATTTCCCCCACTTGAATAAACCCATATCCCCAGGGTTTTCTCCATAACAATCTCCAACTCACTGTCAAGGCATGACTGAGTTCCTGGGAGAATTAGTCATATATTATGACTAATTATAATGTTACATATTACATAAGACTATAATGATTATTAATTTTAAATACTAAACACAATTGCCATAAAACTTGGCTTATCCCTTCCTCTCAGCTCCTCAGGAAATTCTCAGATTTCTCCTTGACTACCTCAGCCTGCTTCAGAAATGCTCAAGCGCTGTCACTGACAGGGAAGATCAGTTTATTTTTAGGAGAAGTGGGCAAACGTCTGGTATGGAATGCATTAAAACCAGGGAAATCAGTTCCCTCGTAATCTAAGCCAGGATTTCTAAAACTAAAAGGCAAGTTAATTAACCCATTTGATATAGTCATCACCAGAGCATTCATTATTGAAAGTGGGCTCTATTTCAAGCCTCAAATGTACAAAAGTTTCTGATACATTTTTTCAAGCTATGCCTACACACTGACCCAATAAAAGTTTGCTTTGTTTTGTTTGGGGTGGAGATGGCTATTCTGCATGTTTCACATCAAGTATTAGATTCTGTGACCAAATAAGAGTGTTACCTTAAAGACCAAGTATCCAAACCTGCAGGTTTTGATTATGTGACTAAGGCTGCATATTTCAGTCAAAAACTCAAGAGCTGATCTTTATTTCAAGATATTCATATTTTTATACTTATTGCCTAACTTTTGCATCTAAAGCATAATACACAACCCTTATGCTGAACCACAAATTACTGGACAGCTGATTTGATCTCTGATATCTTGAGGGAATTGCACTAAGAAATGATGAAGTAGCATCTATTTCTGTGAAAGAACAAAGTTTTGCAGCAGTGACTCTTCCTGAAACTCATGATTAGAGTTTGTCAAATTCCCTGATTTTTTCATTTTCTGAAAAAGATGGCAAAATCCTGCTGTGAGCGCTTGTGCTACTCCTAGAACATGCAGGCAAGTTCCAGTTATCTCCCAGATCCATGAGGTCAGGCTCAAATGAACACTGAAGAGGGCCCTTAGAAAGCTCCAAAGGGCCACAGAATGTATGAGAATGAGAAGAGGGTGGAGCATGGGGAGGACAGCTTTGGTGGACCTCTAGAGGAGGTAGAGCCCAGTGACCATTCTTGTCATCAGAGTTCTTCAAACCAACCTGATAGGAGATGGAAGATCTGAGTTGGGGTAGTGCTTGCAGGCTCCCAGGGAATGGGAAGGAGGTCTGGATCAAATTATATTCAGTTCAGAGGCATGTGGGGCATTCTAATGATTTCCATTACCCCTGTGGTCATCTTGGGTGGTGGAGCTCATTAATGTTCAATCACGAAAAATAGGACTCAGAGGATGACAGACCTGAGAAAGAACCTCCAAAGACCACCTAAGCTTAGTGAGGAGAAGTAACTTGGCCAAGACCTCAGCTCCAGGTCATCTTAGAACCAAGAGTAGGTAATTCCATGACTACTAACCAGGTTGCTAATGCTTGTTTTAAAATATCTGTCCCAAAAGGAACTGGTTAGAATGAATCTCAGATTAGACAAGTATTCAGAGAGAAGAGCTGCCTGACCTGAGCAGTGCTTGTTAGTCCAAGCCATCAACATGTTCCTGAACTAGGGTCCTAACTAGTTCTCATGCTTCCATGTTTGCCTCACAGTTTATTCTCCCCACAACACTTGTGGTCTTGCCCTGGCCCTCATCACACTCAATCCAAACTCTTCACCATGGTTCTTGAGGCCCTACCTCTCCAGCCTCTGCCTATATTTATTTACTCCAGCTTGGGTGTCTTTGGGTCCTTTGAACAAGACACTTGTTCCTAGTTTGGGCTCCTCATCCTCACTATTTGTCCCTCATCATGGACGGCTTTTATGACAGCTCTCCATGGCTCACGGTCATTCTTTTCAGGTATCTGCTCAAATGTCCCCTCCTGGAGAGTTTATACATGCTCCATCTCTTGAGTACTGTCCCACATGTGCCATGCTGCTCTTTACTCTGTCTCCTTAAACATCTTCATTTCTCTTAATAGAAGTTATCCTTACTAAACATTTTATATTGACTAATTTTTGTATTTATTATCTTCTTTTCCAGAAGTCATGGGATTTGCTGAGATTCTAGTACAGAACCTAGGACATAAAAAGTACTCAGTTTATGTTTGTTAAATCAATGAAAAGACACTTATGAATGTCCAGCCAATCTACAGTGTCTGGCACTAGCTAAATTTGAATTAACCCCATGGTTGTCCTCAAGTGGAAACCTCAGCCAGAGAGAGCAAGGGCTCTTTTAATTTCCTATCATTTCACTTAATTATCAAACCTTTCTTCTTGCCAATCTTGGTCAATCATGTCAACCAGAAACTTATTACTGAATCTAGCCATATTCATAAATATGTACATCTTAGAGAAACTATGTTAAGACTCCCTACTTGTTTTATTGGCTTATCATTAATGTTTCTTGCAATTCTGGTTAATTTGTTGGTTAACAAATTTGTTGGTGATTTTCTCCCCATTAAATCTTCCATGATCTTGGTTCTATATTGCAGTACAGTTATCCACTTCTCATTTCAAAGCTGTATCAGGCTACATATATAAAGATATTTTAAGGAAAAGAATGCTTTCATAAAAGTAATTTCTGGGAGAGTCTGTAATTTCTGAAGGCAGTTGTTTTCAGGGCAAAGTTAGCCAAAGAGAGGGAAAATATTGGTGTAAGGACACTCACAAAGCAAAAATGTCAGTCAAAACATGGCCTGAGAGAGCATTGGTAGTCTGGAGATATCTATCCCTTGGAGGGGTAAACAGTGGTGTGTTCTGTGAATGTTTTTCTCCAGTCACTGGGGACAGAAAGCATTAGAGAAACAGAATAAATACAGCCCAGCCTTTGACAGTCTGGAAGACAGCGACCTCTCACTTAGAATCCCAGCTCCAGTTCTGAGGAATTAAGTGGACAATGCTGAGTCTAAAATTCTGAAGAAGTTCAGCCAATCATTCACATTGAGAATCAAAAGAACTTGAGCTGTTTGGACAGGGCTCTAAGCAATCTGACTCATTTATATTCTATTTCATGTCTATTCCTCTCATCAAACCACTCTGGATCCTGATTCACAAACATCCTTCTTCTTCTCCACTGACTTTTTTTTTTAAGATTTATTTATTTATATAAGCACTGAGGTACAGGCCAGAGGCACAGGAGGGTGAGAGGATTCACCAGAGACAGAGTGGGGAGCAGAACAGGCAGAAGGACCGAAATACACTGCTGAAGGGAGCAGCAGGCAAGACAGGGGAGGTCTGCCATGCCATGTGGGTATCTTCCCGGCCTGGAATCGAACCCGTTACAGAGGCTGTGGATAGCTTCACAGTGCTGTGCTCAACCCGCTGCCAACTGGAAGGCCTCTTCTCCACTGACTCTTAATGTATTTCTTTAGTCTCTCTTTCTTGTTATAGATCCTTTTAATAGCTTAGTTACAATTGTTAATTAAAAAAACCCTATACCTTAACGCCAGATAAAATGTGCACTTTACCACTGTGTTCCTGTGATTCCTCAGGTATCACAGAAGGAAAGAGAAGGGTGCAAACTTTGGGTTTTGAAACTCCTCTCACCGTAGTAACTTAGTTAACATTTATCTCATTTATATATTATGAATCCAAGTGAGAGGTTGTTTAAAGATAAATATGCATTACTTTTATTTTTTTAAAAAAATAAATTACAATAAATTACAATAACACATGACTTTAAATTACAATAACACATGACTCGTAGGATTTGCCACCACCTGGTGGCAGCATACCCAAATTTCAACATTATTAAACTTCAGCAGAAGGATTAGGTAGAATTTACTAACCTAAAATTTACTAACCAAAAAACATATCAGAAAAAATTCGCAGAGGATTAAGTATAATATGAAAAATGCATTAAAAATACAATATCACTTTTAAGATGCAGTTTGATAGTATTTGAAAGTTAAAATTCTATAATAGAATTACTTTGTTATATGGATCCCAAATTACTTTTAGAAAATATTTTCATTATTCCTTAAATCCAAGATTGCACTAAGGTAAAATAAACTGTCAGAATTCTTTCTGTATTAATATTTGAATATCAGTGTTATTTATCTTCAAATACCTCAGGGAAAGTTTCATTTTTTCTTCTTCTTGGATTCAATATAAATATCAGTTCCTGAATATGTTCTATGTGGGACATTCTCTATGCTACTTTCTACCTCCACTAGAACAAAACAAAGCAAAAAAAAAAACAAAGACAACTTCTCAAAGACTCCGTATAAATGACTGCACAAAGAGAATAGAAAATAAGTACTACTTCAAACACAAGTACATCATGAAGGAAGAAAGCAAGAATTTTTTTTTTTCCTTTTCAGGCCTTTCAGCTCTCACCTAACAGTAATTCATTATGTTGGTTTGTCCACTTTAACCACACTAACCTTACCTGGTCTGACTTGACAATACTCTGATCAGATAAAATACCTTTAGCGCTTGTGAATAGATTCCAGTAAGTTAAGCACCTGTACAGTGAAGGCGGAAATGAAAACTGAGCTCAGTCATTCTCAGTTGCTTCTCTCTCCAGACCCACATAGATCCCATTATAGCAACATGTAGTGCCCCTAAACCCTCTCCTATGGCTATATGACTTGGAAGTCATTGCCCCCTTGGACATAGTGATGATCTGAAGTTGGCAGGCAGAACACTAGAGAATCAATAGGAAAGACCAGGGGCTATCTCCAACAGTCCCAGATGTTCAGAAAACAGAGTGAGTAAAGGTGAGAATGCCAAAGAAATATTCTTAGCATGAGCTGGAGAACAGAGAGGAAGGTTTACTCGCAGCCGATACCTAACAACTGCAGCAAACTTGCTCCTTAATAAGTCACAATTAATTTGTATCAGATGGATGTAATCCATACAAGTTCTTTTAAGATCACCAGTGGGCACATGACACTTTGAACAAACAGCAATTAGTCAAAATGGCAGCGTTTGCAACTGAACTCTGCGACTAACTGCCCGATTCTTTCAGCAGGCTAATAGCATAGCAGAGCAAATATTGGACATTCAAGGGGGTCTAAACTATTGCTTAAAACAAAGCTCATCTATGGCCACTACTCTGCAACTGTTGAAAGTCACTATTGTCATTTGATCTCATGGATTTATGTCACAGCATCATCTGTACAAAACCAAATCCCAATAGCTGTCTTCTTCCAACAACTCGAGGAAACATTTAAATTGTCTTGAGTTATACACGCATACTGAAGATGTACAAAGCCAGTCACATAAAACTTTGTTTATTTTAACACTTCAGAAATAGAAAGCTTCCACAAAGAATCCAAACAAATGAAAAATACTGAAGTAAAGTCAAAGTTAACAAGTGAGAATGAAAGAATACATAGTAAATAGCCTTCCTGCCTTGGTTACTATATAGCAGGCTACATTATAACTGGCTGCTTTCACTCCTGGGCTATCACTGCCTATCTTGAGATCACTTTTGATACTGCTAAGGTAAAGGAACACCAAGCAGTAGTCATTGCTCTGACAAAAGACCTTGTGTTTTTCTTACTCTGTCAATCATTAAACTAGTAATGTCTTTTTATGTTATTGCTTTGACATTCATTAACACTCACGTCAGAGGAAATCTTTGCTATTAAAAATCCTATTGACCATCTAAAGTTGTTTTGACTTGGTTTGTTACAACTGATTTTTTTTTTTTTTTTTTTTTTACTGGAAGCAAAAGTACTAAGATGGGTTGGAAACTTACCCTATAGTTGAGCTTAAGGTGTCTATTTTATGACTCAAATGTCATTGATATTTTTACTTTTTAAAAAGTCAGCTTCTGGGCCTCCCTGGGGGAGCAAGGGGTTAAGAGGCAACTTATGAAGCTATCCACAGCCTCTGCAGCATGAGTTCGATCCCCTGCCAGGGAGAAACCCACATGTGCAGCAGACCTCTCCTGATTCGCCCGCTGCTCCCCTCAGCAGTGTATTTCAGTCAACGCACCTGTTCTGCTCCCCACTCTGTCTCTGGTGAATCCTCTCACCCCCGCACCTCTAGCCTGTATCCCAGTTCTTGTGTGCATAAATAAATAAATCTTAAAAAAAAATTCAGCTTCTGACACCTCTGTGCAAACTTTTATGGCAAGCTTGACTGACTAGCTTAAGAGGAAGGAATACCTCAGAAAAACAAAGTCAGATAACTACAAAGTCACTGTGTTGCCATGGGAATTCTTCCTCATAGCAAATGCTCAAACCCTGGGAAGGGTTTAATCTACAATGTGAAGGACACATTATTACCTCAAATGCTTGAAACAAATTTGGTTCGAATTCCTTATGATTTGAAACCACAAGCAGGAATAGAGAATGAGTCTAAAATGATACACTAAGAGCTTCGAATATGATGGGGTAACTCATTCACTTCTAAACCATTCCTCCGTGGCAACATCACCCATAAAATCTGATTATACATCATCCACAGTCATGTTATCACACAGAGATGAGAGAAATAAAACTGAACAAACACTTCTTAATAAAGAGCAATTTAGAGGGTGGGAGAAGAACCAATTTCCTTCTCAGGGAAATCTGTGTGTTATAAAAATGCCTTTCACGTAAGGAGTGGATTAACCTCACTGTATCTGTATTTAGATTCCACCTACTTTATAAAGAACACAATGAGATGGAAATATGCATCAAAATATATTATTTTAAATGTTGCCACATGAAAACCAATATGAAAAGTTTCTCTATATGTCCCATTCCCATCATTTTACTATTCAATTTAATGTAATTATGTTAGTATTTAATTAAAATCAAACTTTGAATTTGATGTTAGGGTACTATAATAATTTAAAGATGCTTAGCAGAGAATATTTCACATAGATTCCATCTTTATTTTAAGAATCAGATTCAATCGAAACAAGATAACTTAGGGCATGGAAATATTTGAATTTATTTTTTCATTCAACAAACACTTAGGAAAGACAATACAGTAGAGACACTGCAGCTGTGCTGAGAAGGAAAGATCACACATCTCTGCACACACAGGGAAGTAATTTCACCTGTAGGAAAACCAAATCCATGGTTTCGGGAAGTGAACTGTAGTGGGGTTTCAATGTCCTTTGGGCCCAGCCTCAACATTGTTCACTTTCAGTAAATGAAAGCAATACAAGCTTTGCAAAGGGATTTTAAACTACTACAAGGGAAACTTAGAAATGTTTCCAAATACCACCACAGATGTAAAATTCTGGGAATTACTCATCTTATAGAGATCTTTAATCTGAAATCTCTGCAGCTTTCATGAATATTTAACAAGCTAAGGCTCAAAATTGACAGTTGTTGGCTGATTTTTAATAAATAGAACCAGCTATACTCCTAGTTCTTAACAGGAATTGCCTCAGAGACACTTTCTACCTATAATCATTACTCAAGGATCAGGACCCAAGACATCATAGTGGAGAGGCCCGTTTTTTGGAGATAGATTTGTGATAGTTTAAAGAGCAGCCAGCCCAGTGTGAACAGTGACTATAAACCTGCACCCAAACTGAAGTGAAGGTGGGGTCCTGGCTCCCAGCCCAGCACACATCCATGCTGGGGTTTCTCATGATTTCTCTCCCCACCCAGGCTGTGGTTGCTTTCCCTTCCTCCTATGATCCCATTATGATCACAATGTTCTTGAAACAGAATTAAGTAAAGAATGAGACATGAAGTATAGATTCATTTACTGGACTTGGGTTTGCATGACTCCTATGCCATTTACTAGAAGCGGGATCATGAACAAATTTAAGGTCCTTCAAAGTATGGTTCAATCCTCCTCCCTCCTCCTCCCCTGTAGTGTGTCTCTGGTTTATAGCGGGGGTGGGGGGGTGGGGGGGTGGGAATTGTATGGGGACTATAACGAAGATGAAAATGCATACAATGTGCAAAAATGAAAAATGATGTGAAAAATGTATAAAATAAAATAAAATAGTGGGAAGTAAACAAAAATAATAATAAAAGTAGCATACGAAAGAGGAAAAAAATAGGTATCATTCAGCCCAATCAGACCAGAGCTTACCTCAAATCCTCATGAATCGCCATTCTGAGCTGTAGAGACTTTTCTTGGCAGGACTTGCTGATCATCACCACCCTTCCAAATATACCAGGGTATGGCTTAACCACCACAGGACTTTCTACTTCCCATATGTTCATCCATATTGTGTATTTATTAGTGTAGCTACATGTTGATGCTAATATAACCAATGTTTATATATTGGATCTCCTACTCCAGACCCAATTCCCCAAAAATCATACGCAAAAATAAATTAGAACACTTGTTTTTCTTAAAATAGGAAAAGTAGAAAAAGCCTTCAATATGAATGTAAATTTCAAATATCACACACTTGCTGCTTTTTGCTTCCTTCCACATTATTTTGCCTTCCTTTCCATCTCACACCTCCTCTCCCCATACCCAGTATAGCTGGGAGTGCCTTGTAACAGCTTTGTGAAGATTAAGGGACCCATTGTTTGTGCTCTCCTTAAGATGGGAGCCCTAACTGAACGCACTCTGATAATATTTTTCAATATTTTCACAGAGTGTTTCAGATTTATGTCCCCATAAGATTGTTATCTCTTGGCTGTCAGCCGATAGCCATGAAGTCATAACCTTTGTTCGAGAGAAGTGCAGTCCACTGTTGTAATTACAGATTTGGCTCTCTTAATAAAGAAAAAAAGAAAAACACTAAACACTGAGTTTCTGCTCTCATAATTAGAAAATAAACAAAATTTATATCAAATAATTGAAATTTACATGCTATGTTAGAAGAAGACTTAGAAACAGAACTTAGGTGACTTCCTTAGATATAAGTCATTCAAAGAGAAAAAGATATATATTTGTAAAACAAATGGTCTTGCAGCATTTATTTAATTATCTGTGGTTACACTATCTCACAACTTTTTTAGTTAACCCAGTCAAAACAGTTTTAATTGTTTAAATGCTCTATGTCCCCTTAAAATTTTAGAGTAACAGTTTTAATAATTTTAGACCCACTTTTGCAATAATGACTTATTCTAATCACCTGACACCCCCTTTAAATATCTGAAGCTAATATTCATTTTACTTCTAAGTATTCTTCTCAAAATATTGCTAGATTTTTCAACTTTTGGATATGATCGCATCACCTCTGACAACCTTTGTGCCCTTTCTTTACAGTACAGTGCATTAATATCTCTCTTTAAACATAGTACCTCAAAATGAAAGCAAATATCTAAACAAGTTCTAACCAGAGGAAAGTGCAATAGCCCTAACCCTTACTGCCCCCCCCTACCCCGCCAATTTAAATCAGGGTACTTCCACAAACTAAAGCTTGAGATTATATTATGATTTGACTATACTTCACTCAATTATTAGCTCAAACTAAGACATGGAATTTTACTTCTGCTTCCCATACTGTTGCTAGTTAATGAATTAACCTGAAGAACTCTTTAACGCCATCTCTTGACACCATCTCTATAGGCTCAATATTCAAACCCTGATCAGAGTTCTTGGTTTTTTAACATGTTGTCACATTAGTTAAGGTGGAATTAATTAAACGTCAGTGTGATTGCATCATATAATAATACTCATCATCACATCATCATCATCATCCTACACAGTGTGGTAATTATTCAGTGAAACTAAAATAGCCACACAAGGTGAATGTCTGACTAGATTATGTCCAGTCTGAACAGTTTTCTTTTCTTACTATTATTTTCCTCTCCCTGTTAAATTTGATAAAGTGATTACGGAAATACAGAGCTCTGGATAGAAGAAAAGCATGATTCATATCACATGAAACCACCCAATCCACCCTAGGGAAAGTTGGGAGAAAACGTGTCTTTTATTTTTCTATCATAATACAGAAAATAAGCACTAGCAGTGTTGATAGCCTATGGCTTTTCACTTAGAATCAACAATAGTGGCACGTCTTACAATTTTACTTTTTCAGCACCATCCTCAAACAAAGCAATGAAATGTAAGATGATGTGAAAGAGACCCTGAAATTTAAGGAGACAGAATAATGGCTTGCAGGTGTGAACATTATTCATATTTTAAACAAAATTAAACTCTTCTCTATTACTCTAGGAAAATCAATATAACATAATTACCAAGAGGTAAGATACTTCTGATATTTAAAAGACACACTAGCTTTGATGACAGTTTTCACTCACCTTAATCAAATAGAGTATGTGTATGGATTTGTATTACTAAGAATAATACCAAGGTTAAACTTATGAACTAATCCTTCATTTATAGCCTAACAATTTTATGAAACTTACAGCCCCCAACACAGGATCCTTTTATGTCAGTTTCCCTAAAGTATAAATCAATATGATGGGATCAACTCAAAGGAGAGACGACTTAGAACAGACATCAGCAGAGATTGTTTAAATACACAGATGATGTTTAGAAGAATGTGGTTAGCTTAGGAAATGTTAGATAGGGTTTTTGGTGAATAGATCCCTGTCTAAACCTCAGGGTAAACTGTAAAATGTTTTTTCTAAGATGTGGACTACGGAGGGAGTTACTCTATTTTGTCTTTGTAAACATCTCCGAGCTAAATACTAATCGCTCAGGTACTAATCACTTAGGTAACACTTGCTGAACTTGAAAATGTAGCATGTGTATTTGTGACTTCAAGTCAGGTGAAAGAAAAGAAAGGAACCCACACTTCAAGCTCTGTTTGAAATGTGGCACAATGTTAGATAATAGAAGAGAATCAGTGCTCACGGGCTGAGTCCCTAACACACTGCCAATTTAAGTTCAAGTTAAAGCAAAGGAACTAGAAATGCCCTGGTGGTTATACCTACTGCTGTGAAAATTGTGGATTTTGTTTCAAGTGCCCTAGCCTACTTATTTTAAATGTTTTATTTTGTCATGTTTGTAAACTGAAGGAAAAAAGCGATCTGGTAAATTCATATAATTAGCATATTATGTATATTTTGTTAATGTTTATTGAAGAATGAATAATATTTTTTTAGTAAATAGGAGGCTACTGAATGAACGTTTTAAATGTACAATTTTAGAAACAACCAAAATTTTACTGCACTGACCTAGAAGTCTTTTAAAAAAAATTAAACAGAATCCAAACCTGAACTTAATGAGAGGGCCTCCTACACACTACACAGTACTTTCACACTTTTAATATTTCTTATTTGAAGAGAAGAGGCACATACTCAAATACATTCAAGCATACTATCCCTATTTAAGTCAAGGACACCTAAAAAGTCACATGGGAAAGCAACATTGTTATGGCACATAAAGAAGTTCATCTCTTATTATTAGAGAAATGCAAATCGAAACAAGAAGATATAATCTCACACCTGTTAGAATGGCTATTATCCAAAAAACAAGAAAGAACAAGTGTTGGAAAAAATGTGGAGAAAAGGGAACACTTATATTCTATTGTCGGAAGTGTAAATTGGCACAACCATTATGGAAAGCAGTATGGAGCGTGTTCAAAAAAATTAAAAAAAAATTCTATACAGTCTGGTTATCCCACTTGTGAGTATTTACACAAAGAATACAAAATGCCAATTAAAGAGGTACATTCACCCCCAAGTTTGTTGCAACACTATTTACAACAACACATTTATAATATCCAAAAGGTGCAAACAACTGAAATATCCATCAATTAACAAATGGATAAAAAAATAATTTAATAGTATTTAATACAATATTAACTATTAGTCAGCTATAAAAAAAAGAGAAATCCTGCCATTTGCAACATGGATGAATCTATAGGGAATTATGTTTAGTGAAATAAACCAGAAAGAGAAAGACAAACACTATATTTTATCCATGTGTGATATATAGAGAAAACAAACAGATGAATTAAACAAAACAAAAATAAACTATGGGACTGTAAGACCAACTAGTGGCTATCAGAGGGAAGACGGTAAATGTGTGGGTAAACTGGGAAAATAGGACAGCAGTATGGTGAAGCTAGAACTGAACTTCTAGACGTGAACTTAATGTAGTAAATTAACATGTTGACTTTTGACAATGAACATCTGAAACATAAAATGCTATAAAGGAATGCTACTTCAAAAAAAGCCAATTCATTAATTTATGTCACTAATCAATTTGTTAAAAGACATGTCTTCTTGAAAATCAAAAAAGAGGAAGACAGGAAAAAGAAATAAAAAACTGAATTAAATGCTTCGATAACTGGATAGTTATAATTATAAGAGTTCTTTGAATTTCCAGGCAAAAGACTGGGGGAAAAAATAAATAATTTTCCATATCCTTAACAACATCCATGCTGATGACCCCTTTCTCTTCATACAATGATTCATTTGATAGCATTTTCAGAAACTTGCACTCATGGAATAAGTGGCTAAAGCAACTTTATAGGTAGATGCCACAGATGATAGATGAGAGATAGATGAATGATAATCTCTCTATATGTGTATCCATTTCCCATGCCAACTCATCACTCATTTACTCAGCATCTGTTACTACATGCTAACTCTTTGACTGTCCTAGGACACTAGAGTTATGATTCATATCACAAGTCATGACACTAGGTGTTGCAATCTCTGGGACTTCGGTGGAGGGCAGGTAGCTTTAAAAATGTGAAGAATTGGGTATAATTAATACTGAGTCATGATGTCTCTGTGAAACTGAAAACTCATGGCCCTCTTAAGCTGTTCAAACTCAAATTCCATTTTTTTTTTCCTTCCTTACACTGCATCTGCTAGAAAGAGCCCACAGGTTGTGAGTTTACAATCTTGATTTTGCCTAACCCCTTGTTTAATTTTAAATCATTACTAAGTCATGATCTGTTTGTTCCCAATGTCATCAATCTAATAAGTTTGAAGGTGTATGCAACCCCCGCCCCCCACCATTTTACTTCAATGTCCCGAATCTATTAAATGACTTTGTTTGTTGGTTTGGTTGTTTTTACTTCTTCTCTTTTTTTCCTATAGTGACTAAATGCCAAACAGTCTACTCTCAGAGAAAAAAAAACAAAAAAAAAAATACAAAAACACAGATGAGCTTATAAACAATGCGATGAGACACAGAAACTGCTGGCTATCTGGAAAGCGTGCTCACAGCTTCTGTGAACAGTTGCAGAAAAGCTAGTTGCCTTCAAACAATATGAATGTTAAGCCCAAGTGAGTTTAAAGTAATGAGGTTGCTTTCATATTTGCTCAATGGAAGCAATTTCATCATCCTTTATGAACGAGAGATAAGTTTTGAAGGAATTTTCCAGTCGCCCCACCCCCATGAATCAACTAAATCAAATAATCAGTATATTTGGCTCAGCAAATATTTGTAATGCTCAATCCAGTTGTGCATTTAGTGACAGCCTTGAGGTTTAAAAATAATTTCCCGTGTTAAGTTATTTCCATACATCTTTACGTCTCACCTGTTCAGCTGGAATTTAATGTAAAATATCACATTTAGTGTTAACTTGTTTAGTCTTTTCTTCATGTAAGAACACGATAGTCAAATCAACACATTATTTTAAAAAGTATGTGCCCTAAGCTCCTGTTCTTGCAAACTATTCTGGGAGGAGCCAATTGATCAGTAATGAAACGTATGAAAATGTGAATTGAATGTAACTTTGTGAATTAAAGCTGATAAAATTTGCTGGGCTAACACAAGTCAAAATACTTTCCTCATATTGTAACCGCAGGTATTCTGAGCTACACAGAGAATAAAATGACAGTGCTCCTAAAGCAACACTAAATAGAATATTTACTTTTTTTTAGATTTTTTTTTTTTTTTTTTTTTGTGGGATCCTCGACGGCAGCCTGGGAACGAACCGGCGCTGCAGAGGCTGCGGGCAGCCTCGCAGCCCAGCGCTCAACTGCTGCGCCACCAGGGGAGACCCAGGTTTATTTTTTATTTATACAATAGCTGGGGTACAGGACCGAGGTGCGGGAGGGTGAGAGGATTCACCAGAGACAGAGCAGGGAGCAGAACAGGCAAACAGTGTGAAAGCCGCGCCATGTGGAAATATTTCTGGCCAGTTGGAAATCGAACCCTCACCACGGAGGCTGCGGAATACTTCACAGTGCTGCGCTCAACCCGCTGCGCCACCGGGGAGGCCTCTGGATAGAATATTTCTGATCATCCTACTCAATGCCCTAAAAATTTAGATAATGCTGCAAATAGTTTGTTATCATTATGTGCATAGACAATAACTAAATAATTAAGGAAGTTCTTACAAACATAACTGGTTACAAACATAACTGCAGTGTCTCTTTTTCTTAACTCTGCATCTCTTTGTATGTTTATCTAATTTGGTTATCAAAACGTTACCTTGGAGTTAGTGTTTATAAATAGATAATTCTCTTCCTAAATTCTCTCCTGAAGTTTGTACAGAATCCTTCCTATATGTCTGTCAGGCACTTGCTAGGGTTCATCGCTGATGCTCAATGAATGTTTATTACAGTGAAACTCAATGGCAGGGATTTTAAGATTTCTCTATTCTGTCACCAGCAAATTTACATTGTTGTGACAGGAATGATGTTTCGAATCAGAATGAATGAGGTTAAATATAAGAGTTACCTATAAGAGTCAATAAATACTAATAGAATTAGTGTAGGCTCTTTTGAAAATTAAACCCCCTGAAAACTGCATTTTTATATGCTTATTTATTATGGTAATTACTGTGCGCTCTGAGGAGCTCTTTAATTCATAATATAATCATCTTCAGTGCAGATAATTAATTCCAGATTTTATTACATTACTTGAGTTCACTTGATGCTTTAATCTTACGATATAAGGAGGTGGAAAAGGTAGATGCAAAAAAATCATCTCAAAGCGAAGGGGAATTATAACCTGCTTCACAATTACAAGGCAAGGACTAACAAATGCTTATGAATGGTAGGGGCTGACACACACACAAAGAAATCACAGTACAAAAAAGCCCAAAGAACTTCATATGTCTGAGACCAGATATCTGAGTTCCACGGTGGAGGAGAGGGCAGAGGAGAAAGGTAAAACATGGAGGGCAGCAGGCAAAGGGTGCATTGCCAGTAACCAGGGCTTCCAGGATAATGGCAAACTTATGCAAGAAATAAACCTGTCTTACAATAGATACGTTGACTGTCAGCGCCAAAGCCCAGCCCACTGGAAATCAGAGTTGCTGAAATATATGATTAGTGTTCTGTTTCATGCTCACTTTCATGCCACACCTTTCGGTGGAGGTCATCTTTCGAGTCATTAAATAATCTTAGAGTGATATGTACACAGAAGAGTTTGTTCCTTATCTTTTCCATGTCACACCTGGTGCTTTCCATGGGCTCTTTGTTCTTGCTTTAACAAAGTGTGTAAAGGTTGTTTTTTTTTTTTTTCTTTTTTTCCCTCCCACTGACTTACTTTAACTCAGCATTTTAACCCCATAACAACCATAGTTATTGGGGATATCTCTTTACTGGTTCTACAAAGATAATACTTTAAAAATTCATTTTGATTTCAAACGATATACTCCACTTGGCTAAAGAAGTTTCTTTTATAAACATACCTGGTTAAATTGCTATCCCTCCATTCTTTTCAAGTAAATAGAATAATTCAATATTCCTTGGTAGCCTAATTCTGATTTAAGCTTTATGTCACTAATGCACAAGTTTTTTCACTTGAACACTGTCTGGGTAATAAGATTCTATCATCTCCCTTTGCATAATTACAGTAGAATATTATATAACAAGTACAGAGATTTTATAGATGAATATGTACTATCGTATAGATAATATGAAGACATTGGTTATTCTTCTACATGATTGACAAGGTAAATGAATCCCATTTTTATGGATAAAAGATGAAAACTCCCAAGATCTTTCAATCTAAAATGGCAATAAGCAGTGGCAGAATCTAGGCTAGAACTAAAGTCTCCTGGATTCTCACCCTTCCTGAAATATTCTTAGCTTCTGAGATATCTTACTGCCCTTATATTTCTCTTGCTGCTCTGGTGATACACGTTTCTTCCTTAAGAATTCTTCCTACTTTCTCAACTTCAAAGTGTGAGCAAAACCTACAACTCAGTTCATTGGCACCTTCCCTTCCTCACCTTCTGGTGGGTTCCACCAACTATGGAAGCTTTCAATACCTTATGTAAGTTAATGATTCCCAAACTCATATCTCTAACCCAGAACTTTTTCTTCGAAGCCTACTCATATATCCAACTGTCTCTTGATAGTCCATTCTGGGGATGTCACAGCCATTTCCCGCTTACCATGCATAAAACAGAATCTCAGATTGATCCTTTACAATCTGGTTTCTCTTCCAGTATTCTCCCCCACAGGGCATGCATGGCTGCACTGTCAACAATACTTACTTTCCCTCCCCCTACTTGGCCCTTAACATCATATCCATAATCCTTAGCTTTTCTTTCTCCCTCCCAAATAAACCCTAAGTCCCTTTTCACTGCAATCCACTGCTATCACCCTAGTCCCAGCTACATCATCACTTTTCTAGAGCATGTGACTATCTTTCACTCCTAACCTTGTCCCATCCAAACTTTTCCCCAGACAGATAACAAAGTAGTCTTTTAGAAGCAGAATGATGCTTAGATGCATCCTTATTTAAACCTGCAAAAGGCTTCTCACTAGAATGTTTTAAGTATGTAACTATGAACAGGTAGCATACTCAAAAATTTCTGAGTAAGTGAAAAGTATTAAAAAAAAAAAAAACTACTGTAAAGCCCTCTACCTTTGTTTCCATCTACCTAGTCCCTCCCTACCACAGATAACCCATTGCCCCTAAGATATTATGTGCACTACTGTTTAACCACATGCAAACACCTTCTCTGGCTACTGAGTTCTGACGCATCTGACCCTGCTACTTCTCCACTTTCATTTTGCATCATGCTCTTCCTCCCTCTTACGTTCTGCTCCCCTGGCCTTCTCTAGTTTCATGAATTAACAACTCTTTCCTGTCTCAGGTATTTACCGCATTACTTACCTGAGCTAGACCACTCCTCCCCACTCATCTGTATTCTTCCCCTCTATATCTGTAAGTGCAAGGTGCCTTCTCCTCCATCACTTATTTAGCAAACTGATCAAGTTATAATTACATGTTAATTTATTTGTGCTCCTTCACTGTCTTTTTCACTAAATGATAAAACACAGAAGAACAAGTATTGGGTCTACTTATTTGACCCTTCTGATGGTGGTATTAACAAGTCATTTTGAAGAGGGGCTCTTGATTTTAGGGGCTCAATGAATATTAAATAAAGCAAATTAATTAATTATTTCTAGCTATATAAACATTGAAACTTTAACTACATGGTTCCTGAATATATTTACACAAACAGTGATATACATTGTACAAGTTGGAATATAAAAGGAGCTTCCTGCCCCTTCATTAAAACTGAAGAGTTAGGATTCTTAAAAAAAATAAGCTTGACAAGTATTGATCTACTCTTAAAAAATAAAGGGCAAATAAGAATTACATATTTTCACATAACATCTTACAACAGTATGTTTATAATCCTTTGCCATTTGTTACTTATGAATTTTCATTTACTTAGACTCTTGCACATGCTAATACTTTTTAATCTAAATAAAGACATTGAGTCAATAAAATATTAGGAAATAACACTTCTGAGTTTGAGTGAAGTGTTTATTTCTTCTTTCCTTTTGAAAAAGGGAGGTGTCTAATGTTTTGTCCTGAATGAGCTTGTTATGATCAACTTTGTGAATTCTCTGCCCATAAAAGACACGTCTTCCTTCTCATCCTGAGTGTGGCTGTACATCGAAGGACACTTCCAGACATTTCCCTTTCAGATCTCAAAAGGAAGTATTAATCAAACAAAAGATGGGAAATTATGACATTCAGCCACTAAGGTTTAACTCAAGGGGCCAAGTTTTAGTTGATCACAGGGTACAGGTGACTATTCATCAAATAACCCATCATAACACACATTAAAACGTCTGGGTTAATCAGGACAGAAGCCAAGAATAATATTTTTTGCTCACACTCAATGAATACTACTAAAGGAATTCCCCTGAAACTGTACTCTACAGACATGCAAGACTTAAAAAAAAAAAGTCAGAGGATTTCTGCCTAATGCTATCTTAAACAAGGCAGCAGCACATTCTTTCAATGAAAAATTAAATGGCTTATATGACATATGCAAATTTAATTACAAAAATGTCACATCAATCTAGAAAATAAAAATAAAAATGAAACAAAGCAGGAAGGGAACCCTGTGTACTAGGGTGGAGGATTATTGGTGCTTTGTGGCTGGGTGTGGTGTGGTAACATATGTCAAAAGAGGTGTGAACCTTTATCCCTAAATCATATACAATGTTATAAACCAACACTACCTCAATAAAATATTACAATTTTTGAAAGTGCATATATATATATATATATGCACTTTCAAATACATATATATATATTAATACTGTGGAAAAGATTAGAAGATTTACTAAAACATTTAAAGTGT
This sequence comes from Talpa europaea, assembly GCF_964194135.1. Taxonomy (NCBI): domain Eukaryota; kingdom Metazoa; phylum Chordata; class Mammalia; order Eulipotyphla; family Talpidae; genus Talpa; species Talpa europaea. The sequence goes on from NC_140070.1 coordinate 70,282,755, forward strand.
ATTAAATAATATTAGTGAGGTATAAACTACTGGTACTATCATACTCTCATTTCATTTCTAACACCATCTTCCAAGAATGGACTTTATTTGGATATCAATGACTGGTACACATAAAATATAGAGGAACAGAAATCTGTAGGAAATAGCTTATGTTTTTTTCTTTATTATTAGAATTCTTATGACTTTTCATTATAAATGCAAGAATTGGTTTTACTTTAATATTTGCCTCAAATCTTGTCCTGGACACAAACAGCCACTTGAAAGATAATTTGGTGTGGCCATCTAAAATTTTTGTTAAAGCATAGTGATATAAAGGATAAAGCATCAACCTGAGAATCTAGAACTTGGGTCTTGCTTCCCAGTTGGAGGGGACTTCAGAACTTTTTCCCATTTGACAGTCATCAAAAATTTAATAATAACTCTAGTACCTATAACTTTCTACAGTTACTAAAACTAACCCAAATACAACATTCACTTAGAAAATTTCATGATTAATATCTCAATAAGCCATGCCTTTATGAGATTAAAGACATTTTTTTCTCATTAGGAAAATATTCACTATTTTTTCATATGACATATTAACAGACATTCAACTTTCATTCCATTGCCTGAGTCCCTTCTTTGCTGGGTCATTTGCTAGATACTATCTGTACAAAGTAAAAACACCCAGTTCCTAGCCTCAAGTCACATATTTTAGGTTGATCACCTGAAACTGCTTATATACAGCAATTAATGTCAATTTGATATATTTTTTATAGCAAACACTATCATCAAGCAAATTAATCCTTACAACTACCATCAGCATTTTGGAAGTGTTCTACTAATTTTGGAAAGTCATTACGATGCCATGTTAGTGATATCTTGGAGAATGGCTTAAAAGGGACTTTTGTCACTCATTCTGTTTTAGAGTTGCATGTGTGTTGTTATTGGAAACAAGCTTTGATAATTATACTGTTCTTTTGCATTTGTTTCAATGTTTTCTCCATGACCAGCTAATAACTAACTGATCTACAATCTTTTGAGCATCAGTTGCAAATGACATGTACACACAGAGGACATGCCAGTGCAAGTGTGCATGCATACACACACATGCACACACAAATGTGCACATGCACACACAAGATGGCCTGTTCCTTTTTCTAATTTTAAAGTATTCTTTCTTTTCTAGAAGACAGAGCTTTATTTTGTTTCTCAAAGCTTCTGTCCCAAAGGATTTCCAACTGCTTAAGCATAAGATCGAAGTCGAAGCTTCTTTATGTGACCTACAGCTTCTATCCCAGGGTTCTACGTGCAGTAGACACAACAAAATTACCAACCCAATGATAAATTAGATTATGAAGGGAGATATCTGATCGAAAAGATATAGTAATTCCCAAACACAAAAGCCATGGAAAAAGATATTACATTTCTTGCCAACCACATTTCTATTTGTTGCATAGTGAGGCAGTGGCAGTTACATCATGTTTTAAAGTTATTGTTCACAATAGCTCTAAAAAAATAATCACAATATCACAGTGTATGAGGTGTGCCTAGCATATTAAAGAGCTTTGTGTATTTGGTAGCAAGTACATCTACTTATATCAGTTAGTACAAGTAATTTCCAGCTTTGCCTAGGAAAAGAAAAAACACATTTGTCAGGAAAATGAGTAAGAAGTTTGTATTGTGATACAAGAAGGGAAAATCTTAGTAAGTTTATACAAAGACCATGGATAGTTCAAAAATTTCAACCACAATAAGGCTTTCTTTAAGTGGAGATTTCTCTTAAAATAAACAAATAGCTTAAATTATCCCAAGCTTGAACAATTATCTTAAAATGTGAATGTTCCACCTTTCTGAGCAAAACTGAAAACACTTCCCCAAATGATTAGCATGCTGTGCATATATCAACTACTTCATCATGCAAGAAATGTCAAATGGCACTGGAGACAACGCCATGCTTTCCTGCACAGTGCAAGCATATTTCTTCTTGAGACACAGTTTACATAATACAGGAAATGGCTTCATCTGGTTCCTGGTCTTTTTGATCAAGTTAAAAGCCTTAAAGGAAAAAGTATTTCTTACAGTTTTTACTTTTTTTGGCACTTTTGTTTTTCAAAAGTTATGTTCTCCTAAACTGAAAATGGGAACTGGAAGATACGGACAGCAATGTTCTCCAAGGAATACTTTATGAAAAGGAAAGTTCATGACTTTTCCATGAATACTCCAGATGCCACCCACCAAAAAAAAAAAAAAAAAAAAAAGAAAAAAAGAAAAAAGAAAGTAAACAAGAAAGCCCATGATTCTGGAAAAGTTGATTCCACAATGTAAGTTGAAATGTTACTTTAAAAATAAATGAACTAAAAGCTCAAAAGCCCAAATGTAGGAATTACTCAGAGTGTTTGAGAAGCAAGGTGGCCACTGTGGTTTATTAGACAGAGGATGAGAGGGAGGAAGACCAGACCATGGAGGCCTTTGGGCCTTGTGAGCATGCTTAGGAATTTCACATGTTTCTCTAAGTGAATCAAAAAGTCAGAAGAGATTTGTGGCCAAAGGAGTTAACTGACTTAGGTTTTAAATCCTTGAACACAAAGAACAGGTTATAGCACAACAAAAGGTGGAAGCAAGATCACCAGCCAGCTATATATTACTTTCATTTGGCCAAAAATGATGTTTTTTTTTTTAAGATTTATTTATTTATGCATACAAGAGCTGGGGTGTAGGCCAGAGTTGTGGGTGGGCCGGTGAGAGAATTCACCAGAGACAGAGTGGGGAGCAGAACAGGCAGATGTACTGAAATACACTGCTGAGGGGAGCAGCAGGTGAGACAGGAGAGGTCTGCTGTGCCACATGGGTCACCTCCCTGGCTGAGGATCGAACTCATGCTGCCTAGCTGTGGATAGTTTCATAGTGTTGTGTCTTAACCCCTTGTGCCACCAGAGAGGCCCCAGTGGTGGTGATTGGATGAGGTTGGTGGAGGTGGCAATCAATAAATGAATCCTCGATATATTTTCAACAAATTAACTGATATGATTTGACGAATGACTGGATGCAGATGTGAAGAAAGATGATTCCAAGGTTTTTAGCCTGATCACCTGACAGAATGGGAAAGAGTATCAAAGGAACAGATTTATGGTGGAGGGGGAAGAGGGAAGGGCAAGAACAATCCAAGAGTACAGATTTTGACATTTGATTATGACATGCTTATTAGACATCCATGTGAGAGATCAGTTGGAAGGTGGAACACCAAGATTAGAGATCTGAAATAGAGATGGAAATTTAGGAACCACCAGTGAAGAGCTTATACAAAACTGTGAGACTGGAAGAAATAATTACCTGAGAGAAAGAGTATGGGCAGTCGAGAAGAGATACAAATTTTGGGCCTCTCTGTGTGCCAGTACTTAAAAAATAGGAAGAGAATGTGGATCCAGCAAAGATATTTGAGATCAGTCAGAGAATTAAGAAGCAGGAATTAGTGGTTTGAGGCAGTTCTGGTTTCAAAAAAGAATAAATAATTAACTAAGTCAAATTATAAAAGTAAATTGAGGAAAATGAGGTCTCAGGACCTACCATGGATTTAAATATATGGAAGTCACTGGTGGCCTTAACAAGAGAATCTCTCTGGTAATATGTGATAAGAATGGGAGAGAAAGAGGAACTATAGATTACTGTGTTTAGCTCTGAAGAAGAGCAGATAAATAATGCAACAACAGCAGTGGTAAATAAAGCCAAGGGAGGTTTGTTTCTAAAGATGGGTGATTTATAGTGTATCTATTCATGGATGGGAATGATCAAGTTGGAGAGAAAATGAGGTCTACTGCAGAGAGAGGGGAGAATGTAGACTATTTTTATAGGTGGGTGAGAGAAGTGCAACAGGGAAGGAGTCACCTTATGTTGGAGGTAGCACACCAGGACCCGGGTGACTGGAGAGAAGACAGAATGAGAGGGGAGATACAGGGAATTTCATCAATTTGTTGATGCAGTAAAGAAATCCTCACTCTAGTCTAGTTCCTCAATGAAATAGTGAAAACAGTTATTGACTGATAGTAGGGGAAAAAAAGGGTTGGTATGGAGATAAAGGGACATAGAGAAGGTATAAAATATTTGCTATAAAGTGAATGTTTGTGCTTCCACCCTCCCCCCCTCAACAACAACAAAAAAAATCAAACGTGGAATCCTAATTCCCTAAGTGATAGTATTTGGAGGTGAGGACTCACTCAAGAAGGTAATTGTAGCATAAGAATGGAACCCTCATGATAGGATTTAATGCTTTTTCAAAAGATGTTCTGAGGGCCTCCCTGGTGGTGCAAAGGGTTAAGTCTCAGCACTGTGAAACTACTGGCAGCCATTGCAGCACGAGTTTGATCCCTGGGCCAGGGAGCTAAACTACATGGCACATAAGACCTCTCCTGTTCACCTGTAGCTCCCCTCAGCAGTGTATTTCAGCCATTCTGCTTGTTCTGCTCCCCACTCTGTCTCTGGTGAATCCTTTCCCACACCCCCACACCTCTGCTCTATATCCCAGCTCTTGTATGCATAAATAAATTAAAAAATCTTTAAAAACTAATAATAAAGAATAAAAATAAAAGATGATCTGAGAGCTTCCTTCACAAGAGGACGTGGTGAAGAGATGCCCCTCTATAAATCAGAAAGCAATCCCTCAACAATCACTGAATTTGCCAGTGCCTTGATTTTGGACTCCAGTCTCCAAACCTGTGAGAAATAAATTTCTGTTGTTTGTAAGCCATTCAGTATTTTTTTTTTGTAGCAGCCCAAATGAACTAAGACAATAATTTTTTAGGAAAGGTAAAGAACTAGAGTGGATGGAGAATTGGAATTATCTAGGACTTGGGACAGACCAGTTGAAAATAAAGGTTTCAAGAGCATTTACAAAAGAGCACTCAGAAGTCATGGGTCAGACCAATTAAGGCTACTGAACTAGGACAGTCACTGTCACTGATGAAAAAATAAACTTTGCTTTTATTAAATGAAAGAAATTTTGGTGTCTACTACTGCATCCTGACTTAACTAATTCAAAGAAGGTTAAAGATTTGTATGACATTAAGAGGAAATGTGAGTTTAACTAATTCAGAGTATAACATAATGACCCAGTCCCATCTTGTTTCTGATTCTTATTCCCTGTGATCTGCTACACACAATTAGCTATAGTTTCCTTGCATATCCAGAGATTCCTCCTTTCTGTAATTTTCACCAGGTCAGTTCATTCAGCCACTTTTCTTCTCTCACCCATGCCACAATATTGTGCTGACTACCTCCTAAAGTGGATCAAGAATGAATTGGCCATATATTGCATAGTAAATATCTTTCCTAGAAACTCCTACACAGTGACCGGCACCAGTTTATAGAAGAATGAGTGAATGAACTCTCAACCACAAGTTCATCCATGATCACTTATCTCTAGAGATGCAATGTGTAAAGAGAAAAGGGTACTTATATAACATGCATAGTTAATGTTTATGCCTCAGTCAATGCTCTGTTCCAATATAATTATGTCAATTAAGGTTACTGCTTATGAAGTTAAATGTACTGCTTTCCAATTTCTTTTTGCATTTATTTTCATTCTCTTAGTAACTCTCATAACTCCCTTTTGATATGAAAGTATGAGAAGAAACAAGAAGAGAATGGAGAGAGAATAGTAAAAAGGTGCTCATGAAGAAAATAGGAAGCACGAGTAGCAGAAAAGGAGAGGAAAATAGAAAATCACAGGGAAGAGATACTTAAAAACTTCCTTACAAAGTACCTAGAGGAGTTCAGAAATTCTAAGAGGAAACTGGAGAATTCTGGAATATTTACAGTTACCCAAATTGCCCCAAATATTGATGAATATTTATTCATCATAATAATACACATTATTTATGGAACATTTACTATGTCTAAACAGCGCTATATAGAGCCCTCCAAATTATCATGCCTTCAACTTCCCGCAACTATTATCCCCACTTTACAAAAGGGAAGTTGTGCCACTGAGTAACTTACCAAAACACACCGTGAGTGGACTTGCTGAGTCTCAAATCCAGACCCACCCATGCTCTTCCCACGTGGCTCATCTCTTCTTTGCCCATGCTGCTTTTGCAATCAGGATCTGCAGACCAGTGTGAATTCTGAGCCAGCTGACAATACTTTACCACATCTCCCATCTTTCCCCAGCCAACTCCAGAGGAAAACTGAGAAGGGAGACATAAGGAGTCACCAGGATCTGCCCTGTGCCTCTGACCCGAAGGACCCGAATGTGAAGCAGATGGAACCCAAACACTCATCCAAGACTCACACTGTCATGTTTGGCTTCTATGACACTTCATTTAGAGATATCTGTTTATGCTTTTAAAAACACAGTTGTGTTCACAAGTTGGGAACTGAAGTACACAGACAGAACCCTTTCTAGAGATGTTCTGCTTCCTTCTGAGAGAGAATAGGGAAGAAAAGGATGTAATCATTTTACTGATGACCAAAAGGAAACAACAAAAAGCTAAGAGATTGGTGTGCCTTTGCATGTTAAATCTTTGGACAAAATTTTCTTGGGGGGGGGGGGTATACATATTAAGAATAACGAATTCGGGCCTCCCCGGTGGCGCAGCGGTTGAGCGCTGGGTTGCGAAGCTGCCCGCGGCCTCTGCGGCGCCCGTTCGATCCCCGGCTGCTTCCCGGCCACCGGAGGAGGGTCCCACATGGCGTGCAGACCTCTCCTGCCGCCCGCTGCTCCCCTCAGCAGTGTACCTCGGTCCTTCTGCCTGCTCTGCTCCCCGCTCTGGCTCTGGTGAATTCTCTCACCCTCCCGCGCTTCTGACTGTACCCAGTGCATGTATAAACAAAACAAACAAATAATAAAGAAAGAAAGAAAACATGCCTCTAAAAAAAAAAAAAAAAAGAATAACGAATTCATGGTCACACATACCAGAGAGTCCCTCTGACATCCATAGCAATCATTATTATCTGTTCTCATCACCTCCTCACTGGGCCAGAACAAAGCCTCAGAATCCTTTACAGCATGATGCTCCAGGTAGCCATAAACAATAGATGATAATGGACACTGAAATTGATTTTTGATTTCTGCTATAAATATATGTCATTATTAGATATAGCCTGATAACATCGTAAATTGCCTAACAGAGTCAAACACAATTCCAAATATTTAAGACGAAGTCATTTATTCTTTGGTCAATAATTATTTTTCCAACATATTCAACAATAGCTTCTGTTTGTTTTTAATTAGAGTTTTGGGAACTAATTAAGAAGCAATACACTCAAACTGAGAAATGCTAATGCTTCTGTAATTTACAGTAATTTTTAAGGTCTGACCAGGAAATAGAAAACTATTTGACAGGGTCTGGGCTAAAAGCCATGGATGGTATCCACTGTGTAGTGTTGTATAATTTACAAACTTCTGTTCTTTCAGCAACTACTCAGAGAATGAAGCTGCTAAGTAAATAGATAGCTCAAAAACCACGCAGATGAACTAACTCCCTTACATGCTGCAAAAAGGTGATGGCCCTAAACAAGAAGACACTATGTACGACAAACTGCTTGCCAAACCCACCCAGCTACTAAACAGTCTTATTATAAAAAATTTGTAAGTTTCCTATGATGCCCCAGTGAACTAAAAATCTTTTCATTCCATGAGTGAAATGCATTGGTGAATGACACATCAAAAAAGTCTGATGATTTTATGTCGGGGGCTCTGTTAAATGAGGCATAAGACACAAATGGTCACACGGACAAAAGGTTTTATGTACCGTCATCTATGTCCAACATTTTCCACTTAAAAACATGATTTTAATTAATTCTTCATTATTATGTTCCAGTAGTCAAAAAAAAAAAAAATCCCTCTCCATTACTCTTCATTATATCTATCTTATAACAGTCATGAAATTGGCAATCACAATATTTAATGAATTAAATTCTAAAGAGCATGATCCTAGAGATACAGAAATGGAGTTAACTTTTTCCCTGGTGCCAGGAACTTAGAAAGGATTTATTAAACAGTTCTCTTAACTTACTATGGCAAACAAGGTCAAAGGATGAGGATTTGAATAGCAACAATGTTAATGATTGAAGCTGTTAGAAAAGTTTCACTTGCTCTACAAAATCTCCCTGCCAGTTCTTGCATTAAAGTTGAACAAATAACAATAAAATTTATAAAAAAAAATAAAAAATAAAAAATAAAAACTCAATTAAATTAAAAAAAAAATAAAAAATAAAAAAATAAAAAAATAAAGTTGAACAAGTCACTGAAAGATAACAATCAAAAGATAGTACCTTGAAAAAACTGAATACAAAAATTTCAAAGCTGAAAGTTTTCAGAAAGGTTAACAGCTTTAGAAAATGCTGTTGTTGAACTTTTTTCTTGTTAGTATAACAATCACTGTATGACACTTAAATTAAGGTTAATATCCTGGAGAAAGAATTTCTTTTGTCAATTGGTGGTCTGTGGCTTGAGATTTCACTGAAAGGTTTCACTTGAAAAGGCTATGAAAACATTAGCCACTGATCCAGAAGTTCTCAACAGCTCCGAAATGCAAGGTCATTCATAATTGTCTCCATCCTACTTTCCTCTCTCCAGAGTATAATTACTTCAAGAAACAAAATCCTGGTTTATTTTACTGAAATCCAGAAACTCACTGCTTACATAGCAGCATCCACTTCCCTTATCCCTGGTTTAAATATCCGTAACTGTCACCACTGCTATATGTGCTACACAGGACAATCCCCATCATTGGTGAGCATAATTTTCATAATCTGCTATTATTAAAATACTATCTTATCAGTGTTTAGCACCTACAATGAATTGGTCATATGAAAACAGACGTTAACATTTGGTTGGGAAGAAAAAGAGATAGAATAGTGTAATGGAAGAATCACAGGATCGATTTTGGAAATTAGAATTTCAGATGCATCATTTATTAGCTCTGAGAAAATATGTAGTCAGTATCTACCCTATGTGTAAAGCAGGTGAAATAACATCTACCTGGAGTGTGGTGTGGATTAAAAGAGATAATGTGGGAGCCTCCCTGGTGGCACAAGGGGTTAAACACTGCACTGTGAAGCTGTCCACAGCCTCTGCAGCATGAGTTCAATTCCTGACCAGCCAGGGAGCTACCCACATGGCGCAGCAGACCTCTCCTGTCTCATCTGCTGCTCCCCTCAGCAGTGTATTTTAGTCAGTCTGCCTATCTTTTCTCCACTCTGGTCTGGTGTATCCTCTCACCCCCTGCACCTCTGGCCTGTACCCAAATTCTTGTATGCATAAATAAATCTTTAAAAAATTAAAATAAAAGAGATAATGCATGAGTGATAGAACCGCAACAAATTAACTGTTTTGGTTAGCAAGGTGGGCGGCTCTAAAGTATAACATTTTATTAGGACAGGAGAGGGAGCTTGTAAATCACCTCACCAGTATCCTTTACATGTCTGACGGATTTAGCAAGTACGAGTTCATGATGTGACCTTTATCAGAGCAGTTTCAGGAGGGTGGTGGAGACAAGAACAAATGTTGAGAGGGATAGTGAAGATTGGGAAATGGAGAAAATGAATCTGGATATGTGGCTATGAAGGGAAAGACAGGGAAATGTGGGCTTGGGCATGGGTTTGGGAATGCGTGTGTCTGCTGGGTATCTTTAGGATGGGAGACTTAGAGTATTTGCATGTCTGGAGGCCAAGGTCAGATATAAATAGGAAGGACTATATAATTTATTACTCAAACCAGACATTTTTAAGAGTGAAAGTAGATACATTAAAAATAGCATGTTGGTACAATAGGAGTAAATTGGAACTATTCCAGGTCAACTGAGAGTCTGGTGACTCTAAGCATTTAGGAAGATGTTAAAGATATACACAGGGAAAGAAAAATTGATGGAGCAAGATCTCTGAAGAGAAAGCTGGATCTGACTAGAGACATAGTTAGTAGGATTAAGAGAATTTTTTTTTTTTAATGTGCTGGACTCAAATCAAAAGGTGGCTGCACCGTGTTCTCAGAGATCTTACAGTTGCTGGTTACTGTGGTAGACGAGAGGGGAGGAAGGGCAGACGATTTTCTGCCAGGAGAACCTATGACATTTGCTTTTGAGAAAAAGTCCTCGAATTTCTTTAGCAGGCAAGTTATTTAAAAAGCACAGTCAATATTGTCGTTTAATATTACAATTCAGTGTACTTTTACTTGCTACATATTTCTTTTGTTTTGAAATTTTGAACATCGAAAGAAGTTATTTTCTTTCAGTTCTGTTATTGCTTTGCCATCACAAGACATTGTCTGAAATGGGTTGAGATTCTGACTGATAGGGAATTAGCTGCCTTTTAGTGAGCATATACAACTTGCCAGATTCTGTGCTAGATTATGAATAGATAAGTTAGAAATACAGAGTATTAGAACTCATGGATGACTGTACATCCCCCGTCTCCAATGAGTCAGGTATGAGGCCTCAGCAAACATCTGTGAAGTGCATGGAGCAACTGCCCTCCTACCTCAGCATGGCTGTGCTGGCCAACAGGAAGCAGAGCAGCTGGGAAGTGACCACCCAGTGACAGATCCTCACCAGCATGGACCATGGTCTGGAAAAGTATCTAGCCCCTCTGAGCCACAGATATTTCACCAAATTACTTGTCGGGTTGTTTATGAAACTAAGAAAAAAAATTTAAATACATTAGAAAGATATTTAAATACACATATATTAAGTATGTATATATATTACTAATAGTATAAGCAACCTGACAGGTAATTTGATGAGCAAAATGAAATCAGAAATTACGTATATAGAATATAGAGCACGAGAGAACTTATGGGGCCTCCCCAGAGACACAGCGGGTTGAGCACAGCACTGTGAAGCTGTCTGCAGCCTCTGCAGGGGCTAGATCCAGTCACGATTCCCAGCTAGCCAGGGAGATTTCCACATGGCATGGCAGACCTCTCCTGTCGCACCTGCTGCTCCCCTCAGCAGTGTATTTTGGTTGTCTGTCTGTTCTGCCCCCTGCTCTGTCTCTGGTGAATCCTCTCACCCGCCCATGCATCTGGCCTATACCCCAGCTCTTGTATAAAAATAAATAAAACTTTAAAAAAAGAGAGCGAGAGAGAACTTGCATAGATTATATGTATATAATCATATATAAAATAAATATACAGAGAGAAAGAAGATAGATTATAAATATATATTTACATATTTTTATTAATTCTATAAACAACCTGATAAGAAATTCAATGAGAAACCTGCAGGTGTTACTGACATTTGCATATACTTGCAAATGTCAAGAAGTAAAATTTATTGGAAAAAAATCATAAAATGCTGTATTAAAAACAAACCTTGACAGAGTAAATGCAGTAGAAAGAATATTGTTAGAACACAAAAGAAGAGTTTAAATCTGGTTTAACAGGTTCAGTGTAAATTGATTCGGTGGAAGGAAGTTTGGGGAGGATGGCGAGGGAAGACTCAGTTACCACTTGAGGCAAGGTGCAGTGTGGAGTTGGGTGTTACCAAAACCTGAGAAGTAGGGTCAGAGGAGGAGATAGTAGAGGAGATATAACTGGAAAGAAAGAAGAAATATACCCCTCCTGGTTGCAATCTTAGCTGCATACCAAACCCATGAAGCTAGATTTCTTTTTGAGGAAAACAAAGAGCCAAGGAATTTTCCAGAGTTGGGGTTATTGGGGACCAGAGAGCTTCTCCATGCATACGTGACTTTACAGAATACTACAGGTCTCTCAACATGTGGAACTCCACCTCTAGACAATAATTTCTAGGCTATGAGAAGACACCTGATTTCATGGCAGTGTGATTTGACACTTTGAATCTGCAGAAGGATTACTGGGTCTATTGTGTGCTTCCTCTTAGGTGATGCCCAGTGTATTTCTAACCCTGCTGTGTTATCTGACCCGAATATTTTTCTTCTCCACTCTTGTTGAGAAGTGATGAAACTTGCCAGTAGAGGCAAGAAGACACACCTGACAGAAGTGGAGATAAGGTACAAAGGCTAAAACCTAGTCTTATCTTACACAGTCACAAGGAGGATCTAGGGTGTTGTCTTTTGTATGCTACTTTATTTCCCCAATCCTCTGTTCCCCTGACAGTTCACTTCACTAATCTATCAACAACCTTAGGTATAAGGAGCTTCTTCCATAAAAAAGTCACTTGATAACTACTAAGCTGGACTAAAACTTAGCCACAACTGACCAGAGTGGAATCAACAAGACAACTTAATTAAGTTCTCTCTCTATTAAGTGAAGTATCATATATCTAATTCTTTCTAGAAGAATGTTTCACCATCCTAGAAAATGAATTCTTAAAAGCAGCAAAAGCAAATAAATGGCTACTAAAGGAGATGATCCCAGATTCATTCACCAAGAGGCTCAATGATGGAGGATATTTCAGGAAAAAAAAAAAGTGGTTCTCCAGCAAAAATATAATATCCTGAAACCTCAAATGCATTCACACACATGCATTTACAACCAAAAGAGAAAAAGTACTATCTCTAGGATCCATCTTGATCTCATAGATAGCTGGCTTGAGGCATTCAGAAACCAAGACACAACTTCTTTCTCCTCTTCCTCCAACAACAAGTTATGTTTTTACCTTCCAGAGACTTTATTCAGGAGTTCCATTTACATATAAGTCATTGGAAATTCACCAGTGAAGACAGTGTTGATTTTTGTTGCCCAATAAATGGATCTATCTTTCTGTATCAGGGAAGCGCATGGACATTCAGAGGGCCTGTGAATTAAAGGAGAGCCAGACAGACAGACCATGGAAAGCTTATCTAAAAGCAACAGTATGTCCAGATTTCAATATTGAACACAGAAATTAACTTGAGGCAAGAAAGATGTCTTTCGGGGAAAGAACATGCAATTGTTTACCAACTATAACCACCATTCCTCTGCCCAGGAGGCCCCTGCAGGACCTGCATGTTGTCTCTGCAGCCCGTCCTTTAAACAATGCATCCTTGTTCCCCGGACTCCCAGCTGTGACAGGCATGATAAAAATGGAGATTGTTTTTATACTCTGTGTGCTATTTCTGCACTGACAGCAGCATGGTTATTCGCCAAATAATCAGAGTATGTTGGCATTTTTATAAATAAAGTGCTTGGTTCTGACAGTAATCTGTGCAAGGAGGACTTGGAGGATGGACAAAAAATGTCTTCTTTCCCATGCATAGGAAAAGGGCTTCTTGGCTATATTTCAGCACACTGAAATTTCTTTTGACCTAAAGGCAGCCAGGAACACAGTTATGACATCAGCCTAGTCTAAGCCCTGCTCTCTCCAACAAGACACAGGGAAGTATTTCTTTCCTCCATGGCTTGCAGGAATGTGTTCCTGGGGCTTCCTGAGTTATACAAGAAGGATTTTATTTCACTCGAGTAGGGCCTGGGGGTGGTGAGGGACGGAGTGCGGAAACTAATGTGCAAGGAACTCCCACAGTGCTCTGTGCTTACAGAAATTGTTTTGTTTCATCCTCACAACAACCCTGGGAGGTGGCTGTAATGGATCCCAACATACAGACGAGGAAACCACGCACGTTCTGGATGACAACTAAGGCAACCCGTGGCAACTCACCCCAGAAGTAGCCAGAAGCACAGAGATAGGCAAGGCATGAGAAAGACACATTTCTCTTCCAGAAAAAAAAGATCATCTGGCTAGAGAATTTTAAACACATGCTCTGCTAAATACATTTAATATTTGTTTTGTCAAAAAATGTACAGCTCTGGAAGTATTTTTATAGAGATCTCTCAAAACTTCATTTAAGAAACCCTCTGGGTAGGAGGTAGATTTAATTATCATTTGACAAATGAGAAAACTGACCTTGTGAGAGCTTAGGCAAAAAGCCAAAATCACAGCGAACTGAGTAGAAGAAAAGGGACTCAGGTAGATTGCCTTACTCTTCTTCCCTGATGCAAAGTCCTCCACTGCCAGCTGCCTCTTCTTCCTGAGTGTGATAGAAACTCAGAACTGAAACTTTTCTGTTACCGATGCAGGAGGAGGGCAATGACCATGGACTGTGATTCGTGCCATTAAAGCAGTTTGCCAGGAAGAACTTGTTCTGACAACTGGAAGATTCAACCTTGGGGACTTTTCACTGAGGGTATTTCCACAGCCTCTTCCCCACTGCTTCCCCTCCCTCCTCTGCCAACTCTCTTAACCTAGTAAATTTAAACTACTAACTATTCTGATAGAAGTCGAAGTTTTCTTGCAGACTGCAGCTCCCACAGTAACAGCTCCTCATGCTGCACACACTTTATATTTTCCAGAGTACTAAACCCAGAAGGATCAATACCAGAGTGTAGCGTTCGCTAGCATGATTTTGCAAAATTCCCTAGAAATAGTAAAATGTCTTCCCTGGCCTTTTGGGCAGGAAGTGAACAGAAGCACCCCAGAGTGAGAGTGGGGCAGCAGGCCACTCAAGCCTGAGCATGATGGAGGCTTCAGTTTGTTTTACCTATAGAAATAAACCTTGGGCTGCCTTTCCAGAAATCACTGCAGTCTGAGTGGGGTGTCTTTGGATCAGTGGGTCATGGTTCTGGTAGCCAAAATCTGAATGAATGTTTAGACACTCTGGTCTCCATAAGAGATTTGGAAATACTAAGAGCCATATATAACAGTAGATGTACTGTAACAGGGTGGTCCCCAGGCGGTGGATGGCAGAACCCATTTAGAGCAGGCAGGTTTTGGTGGGGGCTGGGGTGCACCTCTCCTTGCCCTGTAACAGTACTATTATAACCAAAAAAAAAGAAAAATCAATCTACTCCTCACCATCACTATTTAAAGTACATTTAATAATTCAATTCATCCCCCATTAAAGGGTAAATCAGCACAGTAGCAGAGTTTAGGATAAATATATGTGAAATAGCATGAAAACCGCCAAGACATTCTATTTAATAGCATTCTAACCCCAACAAATCTTGAATCTGAACTCAGACATTGTTGGAGCAGATGAAAAATTGAGTTCAATACTAACTTGGTTTTTGATCCTTCAAGGACCTTAACACACTGTATCAACTAACCTATACAATCTCCTCACATTTGAGTGGCCTGTATTTCCTTTCTAGGCATTGGCCAGCAAAGTCTGCTCCTTTTAGAAAAGGGAGTGAAATAACTACTTTGAATGTGGCTTATGATTGAGTCTGGGGGGTGATGAGATGCTTCGTGTAAACAATTAAAAGTATAAAGACCCCTGAAGTCCCATTGGAATCTATAAAGCAGAAATAGGCACCAGAAGGACAAAACAAATACTACAGCTTCTAAAATATGCAATACTAAATTCAGCTTAACAATTGCACGGGCCTCTCACTGGACTCGACAACTGAGGTGAAAATGTGAAGATGAGCCATAAACTGAGAGGGCCGTTAATGACTTTGGAAAGAGAACTTGAGGACATTCCAGAGTGGAGGTAACACTTAAAATGGGCTTTGAAGAATGAATAATATTTTCTTGAGGATTTTAGAGGAGCAGGGGAAAGAGCCCTCTTGGCCGAAAATAGCATAGTCAAAACATTAGAAGACAAATATGGGGCAATATTCTATTCAGAGAAAGAAAGAAAATTACCACCTGAACCTTTACAGTACATTGTTTTGAGAAAGTATATTAATTTCAGATGTAAAAACATTTTCCTTGTGTACAAGTAAATACTGTAATTGAAGTGACAGAAAAGACATGTAGAATTTATTATCTGAAAGAAAATCTAATCAATAGGTATTTCATTTCAAAAAGTTAATGAAATATTATGGAGAGAGTGGCCTTTTAAGCTTTGATTTTTAGATTTGGAAAAAGAGCTTAATTTTCAGTGACAAGGTCACTACTAGTTGAATGGTCTCTTTTTGCTTCCCATAGAAATGATGGTTCTTTCATTCTTGAATTATTTATTAAAATCAGGCTTCAATAATCATAGTTTATTCAAACTTCTTTTGTGGATCAGCAAATTGAAATCATGTTACCTTTGTTATTTTTACCAGATCAAAAGGGGCATTAAAGTACTAATATGAAATTAAACATTAATTTCATGAAAAGAGTTACTGGTGTATAACAAAATCCTCTCTTTCAATTCCTGCTAATTAATATTCAATGCGAGAACACATGTATTTAATGTTATTATCATCAAGGAGGGGCAGAGGGTTCAAGTCACTGTAAAGGACAATCTGGGTATATTTTATCTCCTGCTAATTAGCAAAATTAGATGAGCTTCTGGAAGATTATTTGAAAGCAAAGCTTTGCCAAGTCTACTTTCCATAAGCAGTTTTTATGGTCCCAATAGCCTAAGACTCAACTCTTAGATGACAAAAATAAATCTTTTGGCACATCCATTATGGTTAAAGCAAGCCATTTCCAAGGTTAACTATAGGAAATAAACGCGGACCAAACAGCCACATCTGCAAAATGATAGACGTCAGCTCATCTGAAACAAATGCTCTACCTTGTAAAGGAAAAAACATTTTGCTGTTGGCATTTATGACAATTTGCTGATATGGCTTGATTTCGAGCAGAATGAAAATTGTGCATCTTTCTGCCAATTGGATAGCTTTTCATAGGAGGAAAAAGATAATGCATGAAACATTTACCTACATTTTTGGTCAGGGAGCAAGCTGTGTATCTTAGACAATGTATAGAATGCAATAGACATTAAATACACACTTCATCATTTTTGAGACAGCCCTTCTTTCAAAAGGTTGTCTTTACTAAATAAATGTGTCCTCATAACTGTCTTAGAGAAGTAGACATATGCTGATCTCATAACACTCTACAACTTCTTTGAAGTCCTTAAATACCTCGCTTCAAAAACATGTCCTATTTTAATTATATCATCCTGGTACATGAGCGATAAGGTGATTTCTCTACTTCCTGTATCAAAAAGAAAAGCACGATTAGACAGAAACAGCACATCAACTATCATATGAGCTGTCTGTGGACTACAACATTTGAACATTTCATGTCTATGCCACGACCTTCCTTTCAGTGTCTATAAGGAAGTTTCTGCACTTTGTTTGACCCGACTGAACTTTGTCACACTGCCTTCTCACCACCCCTGCTGAAACAAGCCACTAAATCTTACCAACTATCTCTTTGTTGTCTCTTGCATGTTCCCAGCCCCTCCTTCCAAGCTTACCAAGCCAGTTAAGTTGCACTTTTCACCTTCTCTGTTGACATAAAATGAAGTAACTGCATTTATTTGATTATTAACTGCACATTTTGTCAACATCTCAAATTTTATAAGTCAACTAGATCGGGTTTCAAGGCAAAGTCCTAAAATTTCATAGCTCATCTCTATTTGCTTGCTCAAAGCAAAGTAACAAAATGAAAACACAGAAATCTAGAGAAAGTTTGTTTAGTCTTGTCATCATATAACTGAACTAAATTATTCAGCACCATATAAGTGTTTTAAAACATTTTATTACAGAAAAGGAAACTATTAGTTTGTTAAAATATACTTCAATTTGATAGGCATTTAACCAATGTTTCAGAAAGTAGAATGTGTTGGAATGAAAATTATTAGAGTGCTAAATGCAACATGAATTCAATGCAGTAGAAAAAGCAGATGTAGCAGTGTTAAGAAAGTACTCACTTGCCAGATGAAATGCTAGGACTGAGAGACCTAAGTTCAATAGAGCAGAAAATAGAATCAGTATCTTATTCTCCACCCACAGGTAGAGTTTAAAAAAAATTTCCATTGAATAAATTATTTAACCTTGTAAATATAAAATACTGCAGTTAAGACCACTTATCTCGACATGTCTGTCTTTAAGACAAGGCCACTTACTTTTTGAGACACTGAACTGAAGATGCTGGTAGACATTGTTAGTTTCTTATCTACATCCCAAGATTTGTCAACCTAGAATCCCCTTATGGCGAATCTACATATTCCATGTGAGGGATGTTATTTCACATCAATATGAAAACATTGATGAACAGACATATGGATTCTTTTAAAAAAATAGAAATTTATTTTTTGGTTTGAGAAACCTAAAACTTTTTTTTTTTTTTTGGCAAATTGGAGATTCACCTTCTCAGAACTGATTTTGTGACAATGTTAGCTTCTAATGAATCTAACAAAACTTGAATTCAGCCAGCCAGCCCAGGAATTATGCCATGTTACATACAGTTGCTGAATCAGAACAAGATGAGAATCGCCCTCTGATACTTCTACTCTGTAAGCTATTTTAGTCTGTTATACGAAGTCAACAGGTCCAGACCTGATAAGAATAAAACTACAAGTACAAGTTAAACCATAACTAGTGAACAAAGCATCTGCCTACACAAATATGTAGTATCTGGGGCCTAGAGCAAGGGCCAAATAACAGATGTCCTAAGGGGCCAGGCAGGTTAAGGAGATGATTGATGCTGACTTCATGGGGTCTGCGGTAAAAAGAGATGTCTCAGATTGTTGTCTGGCCACAAGGTGTGCTCAGTGTGGCCAGAATCTTTAAAGCTTCAAGTCTAGTCAGAATCCATATTGTTTATGTGTGATATGCCAATTATTAAATGTAGTTCATGAATTCAATTCTATTGATAGAAAACAAAACATTTCTGTGGTTTCTTATTTTCCACCTTTGATAGAAGTTTCAGTGGATTTTAGATATAGATCTGGTTTCAAATGATGAATGCTGCCCTTCAGAAAATAGACATGAGAAGAATGGCTTAAACGAGTAATTTCAGACCCACTTTAGACCAAGGCCCACACACTTGCCCTCATCTTGACATAGCACTAAGGACAGTTGGTATGTCAAGTGAAAAGTTCTTTGTTAGAGTCTGAAGACTGATAAAGAAGAAAGACTGATAAAGACTTAACCCTCGCCTTCATGCAATTTACAGTCAAATTGATAGACTTGTTTATACACTTATTATTCACTGAGAGATCTCCTATCCTACGGAACTTCAAGATTCAAAGGAAATCCCTCCACTGCTCATTTTCCTTCATGCCTATTTATCCTGTGTATTCATTACAGTTTCTTAAAAAGAAGGCTAGGGAAATTGTCCCTTACAATGTTCTAGTCATCTTAAAAGGAAGGCTAGAATTAAACACATAAGGGAATGCATAGTTCTACTGGTGAACTCATTTTAATGTTCCTTGAGGTCTTGTCACATAGACTACTAATTTCCTAGCTAATATCCTTTTGTTCCCCTGTTACCCTAAAGAGTGCAACAAGGCACACAATAACAACAACAACAAAATGATATTGTTGAGATTGGGATAGCCATGTAAAATTAAAATCTCTTTAATGAGGGCCTCCCTGGTGGTGCAAGAGGTTAAGATGCACCACAGCAGCACAAGTTCAATCCCTGGCCAGGAAGCTACCCACATGGCACAGCAGACCTCTCCTGACTCGCCTGCTGCTCCCCTCAGCAGTGTATTTCAGTCATTCTGCCTGTTCTGTTCCCCACTCTGTCTCTGGTGAATCCTCTACCCAACACCTCTGGCCTATACCCTGGTTCTTCTTCTTTTTAACTTTTTTTTTAAGATTTTATTTAATTATACAAGAACCAGGGTAAAAGTCAGATGTGCAGGAGGGTGAGAGGATTCACCAGAGACAGAGCAGGGAATAGAACAGGCAGACTGATGACATACACTGCTGAGGAGAGCTGCGGGTGAGACAGAAGAGGTCTGCTGTGCCATGTGGGTTTCTCCCTGGCTGGCCGGGAATGGAACCCATGCTGCAGAGGCTGCAGATAGCTTCGCATTGTGGAGCTCAACCGCCTGTGCCACCAGGGAGGCCCTGTACCCCAGTTCTTGTATAAGTAAGTAAATATTTTACTTACTTATACATAAGTAAGTTAAATATTTTATGCATAAGCAAGTAAATATTTTAAATAAATAAATGGAATATTTTTAACGAAATGTAAGCAGCAATGGTTGTGTGGGACTTCCCAAAAAAAGGTAATGTTCACTTTTGTCTGGTCCTACTTCTATTACCTACCTCTGACAGAGATGTGACAGGTGGAGCTCTAATGGCAATTTTGTAACCCTAAGAATACTTGGAAGATAAAATTCACCAATAGGGGATGTTCAGGCTTTAAGACTGAAAGAAGGGCCGGCCTCCCTGGTGGTGCAGGGGTTAAAGACAGTGTTATCAAGCTATTGCCAGACACTGCAACATAAGTTTAATCTTTGGCTGGCCACAAGCTAACCCACATGGAGCAGCAGACCTCTCCTGTCTCACCCACTGCTCCCCTCAACAGTGTATTTCAGTAGATCTGCCTGTTCTGCCCCCGACTGTCTGGTGAATCTTCTTACCACCCACACCTCTGGCTTACACCCCACTTCTTGTATGATAAATAAATAAATCTTTAAAAAAAAAAAAGACTGAAAGGACTTTGATAATTGATGGTACTGTCCAGCACAGGACCACCAACCACCACAGAGCAGCCATAATGACTATGAATAGGCAAATATGCCTATTAAGAGGTTTATTAGTGTTCTGTAGTATCATCACATGTTGTATTTCATTATATGCTCAATTAGCAATGTATAGTTCAAGGCACTATATAAAATTACAATTAAGAAAATTTTAAGATACTATAGTCATTAGTTTTACCTCAGATGATTCTAGTCTCCAAGTTTACTAAAGCAAAACAAGACAAAAAAAAAAAACTGTGTTCCAAAATATATAATCATAGACTCAATACATTAAAACATGATAGCATTTATGCATCAATATATTCTATCCACCCTGCAGACTTCATATTATATATGGTGGGGAAAAGATAAACCTCTTATCACTAAGGGTGAGAGCTCAAAACACCTGGAACATCTTTATCTTCATAGCCATGTGGGGAGTGTAGGCAAGCCCCTATTTGACTATGGCCAGGAGTGAAACATGTATGTATCCTCCTAATGCTATAAAGAGGATACCTTAATTCTGGAAGGGTATTGAAATTCTATTGAGTTAAGCCACCTATCTCTTCCCAGTTATATTTGGCCTGCCAGGTCAGTTCTAGTCCATGGTGAGGTTGAATTTTTGTGGTCTACTCTGCCCAAATATATTTATTTTTGTAAATAAGTGGATGACTATAAAGAGTTCTACTAGAGTATTTCAAAGAAGAATTTTTGAATTAGAATTCTGCAAAATTCTGGATTCAGGGGAAACTGTTAAAGTGCTACTACTCACTCATGCTATAAGCATTCCATTATCTTCTATATTCAAGACAATGCACACTGAAATCTGAGTAGGAAAATGTGTCTACCCTCAATAATCAATTGGAGGGGTATTGAGCAAGCAAAAAACTACTATATGCATAACAAGGGCCAGTATAGGACATATTCGCAAAGTTACATATATGTCAGAAAAATAAATGTCTACATCTATTTCAGGGATTCAGGGAAGGGGGAAATGTAATTTTTTTTAAATTTTATTTCCATTTAATTACTTTCTGCTTTATCTTTTTTTTTTTAAAGATTTATTTATTTATTTATACAATCACTGGGTACAGTCAGAAGCGTAGGAGGGTGAGAGAATTCACCAGAGCCAGAGCAGGGAGCAGAGCAGGCAGAAGGACCAAAGTACACTGCTGAGGGGAGCAGCGGGCGAACCCAGCGCTCAACCGCTGCGCCACCGGGGAGGCCCGGGAAATGTAATTTTTAAGGATTATTAGGAAGTAACTGAACAAACAAGGGTGAAAGACATTGCACTTAAAGACTTTGCTTAGAGCTCACTATACTGTTATTTGAAAGCAACATGATAACACCTAACACAAGCTTGTGACTACATTAAAGAAAAGAAGGTAAGCACTTTCCCCACAGAACTTCTAGGAAAAAAAAAATAGGATATATATTCATAGTTCAGTATCTAAAAGACTAAATTCAGTATCTAAAAGACTGAGAAGAACAGATGACAATCTTAATATATTTAAGACTCTTCCAACATTGGAATCCATGAAAATACATACTAATATCTAAAATGACTGAGGAAGAGCAAACTTTCTTTCTTATTTCTACAAAGTCTCAGGGAAATAGATAACTTTTCTTCTTGATTTTGATTTTTCAAAATAAATATAATACATAGGGAAAAAATGATTTATATTACCAGAATAAGTGGCATTTCCATTTAAGTTATATCCTACATTGTAAAAAAAAAAAAACACTTTACTGAACTTGGATAATGAAGTTTTCATTTTATCCTTTTACTTATATGCAGTACCTTAAATTTATATTAACTCTCAGAACTTATGCCTACATTTGTAAGGAATACGGCCATAGATGGAAGTCATGGCATTCAATTCCCCCATATAATTAAAGCCAAATTGTAGATAAATTTTAGAGAAAGATATTGGTCATGATATCATCACAAAAATTATCAGTACTATCAGTTCTAATAGTACTACTATTAATGACAATAATTACTACCCCACCTTTCTTATCATTTTTCATGGTTATTATGCTCCAGGTATTATACAAATATCCTAAGTATATATTACATTTAATACTTAGACCACTACCACCAAGATGAAAATATGAATCCATTTTGCAAATGAGAAATATGAGGCTTACAAAGGTCAAATTGCTGTTGGTCACACAGCCAATGAAGAGGGAAGGCCATCCATAAACACACCTGTGGGCCCTCCTGGTGGCCTATGGTTTAAGTCTCAGCACTATCACCTCTATGGCCTGAGTTCGATCCCCAGCCAGGTAGATGACCCACATGGTGCAGCAGACCTCTCCTGTCTTACCCTCTGCTCTCCTCAGCAGTGTATTTTAGTAAATCTACCTGTTCTGCTCCCCACTCTGTCTCTGGTGAATCTGCTCACCACCAATACCTCTGGCCTACCAGTAGATCGTCTATACAAAAAAAAAATCATCTATAAATACACTTGTGACTTCAGGGCCCCACATTACCATCAAAGATGCTTGGGTTCAGAACTCTCTGATCCTTGATTTTTTCATGTAGAAATTGGGAACAGCCATGAAACATATCTAACAGAGTGGCTTTGAGTATGGAATCAAATATTATATGAAAATACTCATAAAGTATACACAGCTATAAAAGTATTGAGTACCATCCCATGAAAAGGTAATAAAGGGATTTATGTAATAAAAACTTGAAGATAGAATATATCTACAAAAACAATTTATAGTAAATGATAATAAAAGGCAGGAATAGTTCACTGCAAGTGTTTCTTATAGTTTTACAAGTGTCGTAACACACTGGAGAATGATAGAAACCTTACAAACATTATTTATCTTAGACCTGTCTTTAAGATTGATTTCAAAATACATAGGATGGGTGACATAAATTGACCCTACTATAAAAATTCAAAGGACTTGCCAGATTCATCTTTTTTTTATTTTAATCTTTTAAAAGCATGTTTAGATTATATTCATTTGATTTTAGTGAAGCTTTTCTCTAAAATAAATTGCCTCTACATGCACACACTAACACATGTGGAATTCCTTTTCTGTAATCCTCAAAGAGGCTTTTGATTCTTCTTCTGATTCACCAAAAAAGACTCCGTGAGGAAGTGTGATGCACACTGGGATTTGGATGGCTCCAGAGTCCCTGTGTACATTTACATAGAAACCAGATGGCTGTGGAAAATGTTTCTCATTTATTAAAAAAAAAAAAAAGGATTATTGGGGTGTTTCTGCCGATTCTTTTCTTCCTATGGGTAAAAAGTGCAAATCAAAGGTGAACGAAAGGGAAATGGCATCCAAAATAATCAGGCCGCTCATCTCAGCTTAGCTGCGCATCCCATGGGACAACTGCTGAGAAAATAACCTTGGACTAGGATCTCAGACGTAGGACATTGAGGTGGAGAGCCTGGGGCTTCTATTATTTGGGGAACGAGGAAATAAGAAAAAGGGAAAACTTGGTCAAGAAAGGTTTATGCCCCTTCCCTTTTGAAGACTTCATTTTTTTCCTTCCCCCAAAAGCTAACCACAAATTTATAAGATGGGATGTTTAAGGGACTTCACTTTTTAATCTCACAATATTAATTCCCTGAAGCTTTGAACTGACAGGCAGGCCAATGTAAATGAGCCAGAACAAGAGTCAGAGCCAGATTTTTTGTTGTACCATGACAAAAAAATGTGTTATTAGTGCTCAGTGATTAATGAGCATGCAAGAGGAAGGGATATAACAAGTATAAGATTGTCCTGGTATGTGCATGGTTTACGTAATCTCAGGGCAAAATACAATCCAATTGGCTACATACACAGATATACAGTTCATATAGATATAGCTGTACCCTATAGGACACTTGCTGTGAATTTTCATTCACATCTAACCTTTCAAAAATGCTAAAAAGATTTAAATAGATACTAATGCATTTGTGAGATGACACACACAGTAAACCTGGCTAATTAATGAATTTATTTGTTGCCTATACTGCATTTACGATTTATGTCTAAAATTTCAGATTCAATACCTGTAATGAGTTTATTTCACTAGCAAAGCAAATTAAGCAAATATTATGGCGACAGGTACATGCCATTGCAGGAGATAAATTTAACAAGAAATGAATTTAAAATTTAAACAACTAGGGAAGAATATAAAGGCTTATCCTTAAGAAGGAAAAATTTTACAAAAGAAAAAGTATTCTGGAAAAACACGAAGCACTAACAAAAGCATAGCATTCTATTTTATGAAATTTAACTGACCAACATTCTCTTTCATTGTGCCTCGCCACCAAAAATATTCAGAACATAAGGGCCTGCTCACTAAGTATACATGTTTATGAAGCCCAAGTCAGCGTCAACTGTTCATCAGACTTGTTTGAAGCAGAAAAAAAGAAAGCATAGAGAAAGTTGGGCAGGATGGGGAGGGGATGGAGGGACAAGAGACACAAAGAGGTAATCCATCAACCACATGGATTGCACTGTCAAAGCTGCAAACAGCTGGGATATGCCAAGCCAACGAGAAAAGCAGTCCTGATATTTTAGGAATTAAACAAAGTAAAGGGTAAAGAACAGAAGAGGGACATAGTAATTCCCCGCAATAAGCATTAGAGTGAAAGCAGAATTTTCATTTGATCAGTTGCTTAGCTGAACTAGATTGCTTTCATTTTTTTTTTAATTTTTACACATATTGGTTTATTTAATCCTCATGATTCTCGGCTATTGGTATAATGGATGACACTGTTGTATAACTGAAGCTAATGAATAATACAGCCATTATGTTATATGCCCAAGTTCAGAAAACTAGTGCCTGGAGCAGGGGTATAACGCTGGAGTATGTGGCTACAGAATTTCACTTTTTATAAAACCACTCCAGTAACTTGCTTTTCATAATTATTGAAATGCATAAAACATACACATCAAATTGAAATTCTCTGTCCTTAACCCCAATTCTATCTTCTCATTCCTTTCTTATAAGCAAATGAAATGATGAAATTTTGGGACCTCTTCTAATTTTAAAGGGCAGTTCTCCAAAACAGATAGCTCTAGCACCACCCTCACTAATCCAAGCAAAGAAAAATCAGTGACTCAATAAAAGTTTAAGGAATTTTATTTTCCATACTACAAAGATATATAAAATTTTAACTCTTTTGTCATTTTTGGTATTACGATAATATTTTCTAGAAATAACTGTAGCAGGTAAGGTAAAAACAAAATCAAAGTAAAACAAGCAAATAAGCAAAAACTATTTTTACTTGGCCTCCTTGCGAAAAAGTTCAGCGTAACGATTAATACCACTGTTTTTCTTTTCACCGCTTGTCTTTTCTTTCCCTCCTTCCTTCCCTCTATCTCTTCTTCCTTCCTTGCTTCCTTTTGTTGTTTTTTAAAGCCTAAAAGCAAACCCAGACAGTAGCAATTTCACTTACTCTTCTTGAGACATCTCTTGGGACTCAAACTTTCTGTTTTTCTTTTTTTAAGAGGACTTCCTTTAAAAAAAGCTTCCTGCAAAGGAATGTGCAAAATTTTTTCTGGCTCTTTTCTGCATTCTCATAAGATTAAATCTATAAATAATAAGTATACTGGATTTCCTTAATCCTAATTTATCCAGTTAATTTGCTTTACTATTTTTAGTTACTCATTTGGACCATTCTCCTTGAAATAACAATTATCATTGCTCTGGAATTGATTCTGCTGCATATAGGGAAATTATACATAAGAAGCGATATAATTTAGAATTCCTAATGAATTAATTGGTCTTAAATTAAACAAAATAAATGTGTAAGAACCACTGAAATTATTAGGTCATTTTGTATATAAAATTGGTCCTCAGTGTTGGAATCACCTGGGAAGTTTTAAGAAGTGTGGGCCTAAACTTCATTCCCCAAAGATTCTGATTTGACCAATCAGAGTGAGTCTTGGGAATCAGACGTTCTTTAAACTCCTCAGGTAATTCCAGTATGTAGCCAGGAAACACAGATGGAGAACTCTAGCTGATGAGAGGGATAAGTCACTTATTACAAGAGAGAAAGTTTGGGCCAATGAGGACCTTGATCCTGTATAAGTTCACTGGGAAGAAAAACACCTCCAACTTACCTATAATCTTCGAAAACTGTTGAATAAATCTGGAGGGTGGAAATGGAAGGAAATGATAAGAAAATAATTGAAAGTATACTCTTAAAAGCAGTGACCCTTTAAAGGTGGAATCTTGGACAATATGAGCCAATTAATGTCGAATAAGCAGCTAAAGCCAGTGACACATCATGAGGACCCATCCTTGGAATTTAATTACTTAACTAACCAAAGCCTTTTACACTTCCCCACGCCCATCTGTACTCCCTCATCAGAGGTAACAGGGAGTTCAAAAAGCGAAAAACAGCACTGCAATTCTAAGCAGGTTCCTGTCCTGTCGCAAATAAGAAAGGAATGACCCCCACTGGTTAGTACAAAATAGTCTTTTTTTTTTTCAGAAGTCTGTCTTCCTCTGCCTAGGTGATAATCATTCTATTCTTCACCAGGGACTCTGAATTTTTCCAAGTACTGGATTAACAAGAAAGCTAAGTCAGGCCATGAGACAGAACTACCCACAAATATCAGACAAGTCATATGAAAAAAAGAGAGAAATCAAGTCCAAAGAAATTGTGCGGTAAGAAACTTGCAACTATGTTTCAAGAATTGAGCATTTGGGATAATGCAGACTAACTTCACTTTGAAATATGAAAGATGGCATTTCCTGTATTCTGTGGGAGACACCTCATGATAATCTTCCATTGTATGCTGAAACAGCATACAATTTTGCCCCCTCTTATTTGGCCTTCATGTTCCTTCTGCAGGCCCAAGACTGAGGTGAACTCAGCACGGGTATACAGCTTGGGAAAGAAATCTTATAAAATGGAAAATGCTTACACAGTAAAAGCAGAGGAGACATTTGCATATGCTGTAAGTACAACCTGCAATATAAGCAGTTAATGTATAATTGGAATTCTTGCAGTGAAAGAAGATGACTTCAGAATTCCACAGTAAATATAACTGGAAACTTTTGAAGTACCTTAATTTTTGTTATGATGTGTTATGATATATTTTCATTACTTTTTCTACATGCTTTAATCCAAAGGAGTGAAATTAAATAAAAGAGTTTATTGATCATTCATACTAGCATTTGATCCATAATTATATTATAGGTTATATGTGCATAAGTAATGAATTTATTTAAAAAATACATCTTTTTGTTAAATTATAATTTGATATGGCTTCAATCATTTATAACAAAAAATTAATTTTGCTGTCCTTATATATTATTTATTAGTTAATAATTTTTAGATAATTAGAGTACTGGCAGGCTTCTCCAAAGTAAGTTTTAGGGAATTTACTATTTTTTTAGCAGTTGGCTTTGTTAGATTTCAAAATGGCTTTCCTAAATTCATCTTTGGCATTACTGTTTCTAATGATCATTTTATATGAAATAGTAATTGTAACCCAGCTGACCTCTTTACCCTTTTCATGGAGATGTTAAAATTCCACGGAAAACACATACTGTTCTATGTAAGTCACAGGAAGCCATCTTTCCAAAAAATATGACAGAAAGTCTTGTAATAACATTTCCTGAGTACAATCTAGGGAGCTTTCAGGGGGACCTATGAAGTCATAGAAGGAGAGCTTTCTATAAAAAGTGAGAAATATTAATAAATACATTTTCCTCTCGTCAACTAAAAGCTCACTACAAAGGACTACCATCTGACCTAGAAAGTATTTTATCTTAATAGAATTCAGTGAAAATATTTAAAAAATTATATTGCTTTTATACTGAGAGTAAATTTAAGTCTAGGAAAACTCAATATAACTCATCAGTGTTTAAAATAAAATAATGTTTAATGTGTATCAGTTGCACAGGCCATTTACCTTATGTTCTAAAAGGATTCTCCATTAAAACACTATTTTTTCCTTAAAAGTTTTGTGATAAGCTTCTAAACATTTCCATTTACTGCTACATGGGAAGAAAAAAATGTCTGGGTGGGTGATTTACTTAAAGAGATGACTGCTGGATGAGAATGAACTTTGGCTCATTTAAATTATCTCCAATATTTATTGTTAAAAGTTTGACAATGCTCTTCGAAATGATTAAGCATAACCTTTAGAACAAATGGATTGAGTAAAAAAGACTAAAAAGTAATATAACATTATATTTAGGAGTTACCATCATTATTCTGAACTACGAACTGATAGCTTGATGCACAATAACAGTACAATTTGATAGAAAATGATTGCAGTTCGTTTAGATAATTTTACCTGGAGAAATTCAATGCAATGTACTCTAAAAATGACTAGAATGGTTGTCCCGAAGAGAACAAAACAGTTAAGTCTCATTTTCAAAATGAAAGAAATGGAAATGATTTGACCTTCATATATGATTACTTCCCTGGACAAGATTTATCATCTATGGGGAAATAACTACCTGTGTAGAATCATTGTTAAATTTAGAAATTATTTTAGTCAGTCTATACATTGAATTATATGCCTAAAAGTAGCAATAGAGGGCAATAAAGAATGCTACCACTGTTAAAATTTAAGCTCTGTATATAATTAACAATGTGGGATTTTTTTTTTTTTGCAAGAAAGAAATTCAGTAAGAAAAATAACTTTGATGTCCACGCTATTGAAGGACATTTCTCGACTGGAGCCTCTTATGACTTTCTGTGATTAACATTCGAATGAGACCTAAGATTTAAAACCATAAACTTGGAGGAGATTTATTTTTATTTGTCCATTACAGACACATACATCCTTTTGCTAGTTTCAAGGACACATTTACTGATGTTAATATTAACCTCCATCTTACTAGTGCTAAACTTCACTACCAACAGGAAAAAAAAAATGTTATGGCTCTGATACAACCCCCCAGGAGGTATTGCTGCCTAGAATGGTGTCCTGTCATATCTGTGTAGCCTTGAGTGTACATTCTTGATGGACAGGAGTGTTGTGGTCTCCTACCCTCTGCCCTCCACACACATAAGCCCTCATCAGACACTGTAGTCAGAAGGTACCCAATCAGTGCTCCTGAAGCCAAATCCTTGTATGAGAACATGTCAAAATAGGACATTGTCCCTTGCTTCACACCAACTTTCCACACAAAGAAATGTGAAAAGATGTAACTGTTTATCCAAGCACATTTTTCACATGGTGACTAATGCTTACTCTAATCTATATGCAGTCATTACAGGAAAATAAAGATGAAATCAGCAGCCAACCCTGCACGACAGCCTATCTGTCCTCTGTGACTATTTTGAATACTATTTACCAAAAGAAAACAGGTTTTCAAAAATCTTTTGTTATAAATGCAAAAGAATTGCAGATGCTATATATTCACAGAATGCATACATAGCTTTAGAAGGTATCAGTCTTTTGGTTATGATATTAGCACAGGGGTTGGTTTGTAGCCACAACTGAATGACTTGAACATCTTCAGTGTGCCTAGTTTATTCTTCTCAGGATCTGGGGGCTCTGAACAAGCTGTTCTGATGACGAGGACCTGGTCCTCCCCAGTTCCTACCACCCCTCCCTTCAACTTCTACTCATTCTTCAGGTACCAACTGAAATTTCATTTCTGCCAAGTTTCCCCAGATGCCCAGTCACTGAGGCTAGCTCCCACAGCCCCTCTTCACCACACGGCACAGCAGTGATCGCCCTGCATCATAACTGCTTGTTTGCTGTGAGTCTCCTGGCCTTAGACAGTCCACTCTAGAGATCTGGTTTGTGTCTTGCCCCACTGTGCCCAAATGTCTGGAACAGTAAGCACCTCATAGATACCTACTGAATTGAAACGTGAACTAGGATTATGATACAATAAAATAACTTATTTTTTTAAGATTTATTTATTTATACATACAAGAACTGGGGTGTAGGCTAGAGGTCAGGGGTGGGGGGGAAGTGAGAAGATTCACCAGAGACAGAGTGGGGAATCGAACAGGCAGAGTGACTGAAATACACTGCTAAGGGGAACAGCAGGCGAGACAGGAGAGGTCTGCTGTGCCATGTGGGTATCTTTCTGGCCGGCTGTGTCTTTAACCCCTGTGCCACCAGGAAGGCCCCTGAAATAATTTATTACAAAGATAGCTTTGTAGAAATAACACTGATAATACTATCATTTTCTGAATTGCCATGGATATTTGGGAAGTATATTTACATTTACTTGTGTGTGCGTAGCTTGGAAACTGCAAGAATGGGAGAGCAAAGTCAGTGAAATTTCAGGAAGGATCTCAGTCTTCTTCTCAGGGCTGTGCTCCTGCACACAGCACTTCTTTCTTCTCTTACACCATCAGAACAGAATGGGGATCTTTGTAGAACCCCTGCTATGCTCACTAGACTATAACATCTGGAAGGTAAGCATTATGCTCTGTCATTGTCCATAGTGCCTGGTCAGGTCTGGATAAGGGTAATATGAAAAAGAGATTGGGAGAAAAACGGTATATTTCATAGAAGTTTGGAATCATATGGGAAGAAATCAGAACATGAGTACTGTTTTTCTGCGGTCCCAACAATTGAGGTCATTATTTACTATGATTTCCAGAAAGTATTACATAGAGCAGCTCCATGATAATTATTGAATATATCAGGCTAATTAGGTGAGGTAAATGAGATGATGTAGGTCATGACCTTCACTTACCCACTAATGCATAGTAGGCACTCAGCAAGTGTTCATTTCTCTGCCTCTTTTAGTGACCTGTACAGACTCCTCCTGTCATGAGAACTCAGTATCAAATGATGACCCCTCACCAAGAGATTTCAAAATACAGTCACCTGGGAGCTTACAAGAAGTACAAGTTCCTGAGTCCACCCCAGACCCACTGAATCAGAAGCTTTCCAGGCAGAGAGCAGTCACCCAAGTGCAAACAAGTCCTCCACGAGAGGCTACACAATTTGAGAACCACTGCTCTCTACTAATGGGTAAACACCCATTTAAAATAAAGGTTATCAATTGGAAGGAAAACCTGAAAGGTGCAGAAATGAACACCTTACCTAATTTCTTGCTGCTAAATGTATAATCCCTGACTCGGCATTATCAGTGCCAGGGAGTTTATTAGAAATGTTGGATTTTAGGTTCCAGCCCAGATCTGCTGAATCACAAACTGTATTTTAGCAAGTTCCCTAGATGGCTCATATGCACATTAAATTATCAGAAGCACTAACCTAGTGAATGTTTTGAGCAGTGGAAGAAAAATGGGGGTGGGGGAAAGGGACAAAACAAATGAAACTTACATTTTAAAAAGTACCTAAAATAAAATCTCCAAACTCTCATACAGAGGGATTGTGTAGAAAGTAAGGTTGTTTGTTTTATTGTATGCAGTTTCTCTAATTAAATTCTATATTATTCAGCCTCAGTCATATATTTGGTCCCCACAGCATCTTCACTCTGCATTCCAGCAAGACAGTGAGATACAAGAGCGAGAACAACTGGGCCACATTTTAAAGCCAAGACATGTGAACCGAATCTACCGCGTATTTGTAGCTGGAACACATAAACACCACAAGTGAATTTTTAAATTCTTCATCTTTTGTCCCGCATCCCTACGAACATGCACATTTTTCACATATTTAACAAGTAATACTTTTATCACCACAATTTTGCTATTGATTGCTTCTTTAACAACAAAATGCATCACAAACAAAAATGAATGAAGCTGTCTGAGGAGAAAATTCCATAGTAGCTTTACTGTCAATGCCCGTCATAAATAACCATGACATCACAGAAGCCTTATCTACGGTTGCTGCTACTGATCGATGGCATCACTCTCGTAGTGTAAATAGCTTCTAATGTCCCATCTTCCACCTTCAAATAGGCTCTGATTATTTATGATAGCTGTTAGGTTACAAGTCTGAGCTGTGGTTTGGATTTATTTTCTACTTATAGCTGCTGTGGATTTCAAGTTAGATAGGATTATTTTTTAGTTAAGGTGATGAACTGAGATAGAACTGTCATCAGCCAGGTACACCATCACCTCATCTGCTTGCTGTCACATTTGACTATGAATTCACAGTGCCAGAATGCTTCAGAATTATCATTGTCAACCAGAAAACACCAGCAGATTGCAATATCACCAGTTATTATGACATGAAAAAGAAATACAACGATGCAGTCTCCTACAAAATTAAGATGTCTTCTAAATCCATTTAGCCATTCATTACAAAACTGTGAAGAGCTGTTTCATCTGCATTGGGTGTACTTTATGATAATAAAAGTGTTTCAACTTGAATGCAACAGCTAGAGAAGATTTAAGAGGTAAGAGGAAATCCATCACTTCTTGTGCAAGGTATTCTTCATAATCATAAAAGAGACTGACAGATAACTTGTGTGAAAATACATTTTGCAGAGAGAAAATGTGAGCTGGGTCGACTTGAACAAGCAGGTGATACCAAAAAATCCCTCAGATTATCCAGGTATTTTGTCGAGAGAGTCGTAGATGCCTGAATCATTCTGAACATTAGCTAAAGTTATCAAAAATATTTGTGAATTACATTGGGACCACAGGCTGCATTCTCACATTTCTTTAACTTTTATAGCATTATGTAAACAAAGAACTTTTCTTCTATATTCTCACTTTTATTAGGATTTGATCAATTCAATGCTCAAATACATTCTACTTTAAATCATCCTTCCACACTGAGGAAATTGTGCTAAAAATAAAAATACAAATTTTCAAAAAGCCAAAAGTTTTCACCATGAACTATAGTATGCAGTTAATACCCCATCACTATATTATATAGATAATATATATCTATACACACACACACACATCCATATATAATGATAATTTTAAAATAAAATCAATGGTTGTGAAAATATTTAAAAGCTCATATTTCAATATTTATCCTGTCACATCTTATAATTCATCAGTTAACTGGGCTTCTAATGAAATATGTATAATCTATAAACATCTGTTGGGAAATTTTTCTTTTCTACTAAGTTTTATATTATTTGCATGATTTTTAATTGCACATGAATTACCTGCTGCATTTGGCATTTTAAAGGTTTGCGATCTATGTGAAAAATAACTGGAAATCAGTTTGCCTCAACAATATTTTGCAAACATATTAACAGTAAGGGTATATTTAGACTTAATCATTGCAAAGTGCCCTAGCTTTATCAAATTATGAAATTATTGCTGTAGAACCTTCCATATTATTTATAAAATTTTCACCAGATCAATTGCATATGCTCTTATAAAGTCATTTTTAGAACTACTCTAAAATGATGGGAAAACCTGCATTCTCAAAAGTAATAGAGCAATTGCTTGGTGATATAGAAAATGAAAACAGAGGTTCCCCCAATAATTTCGTTGTTTTTATATGTTGTGACAAGTATTTAACTCTAGGGCACTTCCCTTTCTAATGATAGTTATGTAAGTATTCTTCCCAATATGCTTTGCAGTGGTAAAAGTCTTAAATGAACTGAAAATCTCAGTAGAGAGGAAGTGGGAACGTGGCTGCTAGTTGCTGACAATAGCTATTTTGTCACATCTAGGCCTTGGTACTTGCTCAGGAAGTGGGGGTTCGTCCAGTCAGCCGATGCCAGGGGAGGATGATTTATTGCCTGGTGTCCTCAGTGGCAATTGGACCCTTTCCCACTGTCATTCACCACTTGCAAAGATTGTGTCCTAAAGAAGAGGTTCCCCTCCGTTCTAAAGAGATTACAATGCTTGTCATAAAGTGTCTTTTAGAGGAGGGAAATGGTATGAAAATGGGCAAAGAAAGGAAACAATCAGAAGAGGAGAGAAGATGGATGTTCTGTAACCTTTTCTCAGAGACCCATTTCTTCTACTTTTTCTCCTGTCTTTAGCAGGTTTTTGTTTTGGCTGATGACAATGCGTAATAGCCTGATAAATTGATTTTGTGAGTCCCTTTTCTCATCTCTTGAGAAGACACTAACTCGTTGGGACTTCACAGGGCTCGCAGAGGCAGTAGACAACAATTAGTTTGTTGAAGATGTCAGAGAGTAGCTTCAGAGTTTTGCCAGGAGAAATCCTTACTGACAGATCAGTGCTGACAACGTTGGCAGCTGCCTGAAAAGTGCGGCAAGCAGCTCAGGCATGGAGGGCTGAGGCGGAAGGCCGTGCTAGCAGTCACTCTACACTCTGGCTGGGTCTGCAGAGCTGTGAGCGCCTATGGACTCATCGGAAGGAAAAGAGAATTTCGTATTTGAAAAAAATCCAAGAGCTGGAGTCTACAAAACATTTTGTTTAATATCTTCTTTAATAGCTAGACATAGAAAGTTAAATCTTAGTGCTGCGATCAATTTAAAGTTCAATCAGTACTTGAGTCTCTGTAAGTGTTTCAAACCCTTTTATATACTGCACAACTTTAAATTTACTTTTCCATATGTAAAAACATACTCTACTTGGCACTCAACTGTACAGAATATATTAATTCCAATAAATCCTTTAAAGGGACCAACTTGACATATGTTAAAGAGATAAAAATACTCATGGACTGAATATACTTAAATCCATCAAGTACTCTGTAGTATCATCCTTGGCATTATTTAACATAATGATATTAAACATTATTAGCATTCAGATTTACTGCCTAAAAGTTTTGCTTTAAAATGATCAAATGAGAGGCTCAAAGTACTGCTTTTCTAATGTGAAGGAATAAAATTGGCAGTTAATTGAAAACTATGAAAGTAATATAAGATCTCATTATATCTTGGTAAATAGAATTTACCATTGGTAAATGTTAGTATTGCCCCCTGTCATGAAAAAAAAAAATCAAACCATAGATATTTATAAAAATGCATAAAAGCAAATATTTCAGTTTTGATAGTCTTGTAACCACTTGCTTTTAATGGTGCATAATTTGGACCACTATACGGTGTGGCTATCGAATGTTCATTACATGTATGTTTTTGTGTAAAATTATCACTTTAGACTTGGAGCTCTGGAAGTTGTAATATAATAAGAAATAGTTCCCGGCATTTTATCTTTCAGAGTGTTTCCCAAACAGGCAGAGCTAAATGAATCCTTCTCCAGATCTTGAAAAAAAGTCACATCATCAAAGAAAGAGGAAAGGGGAAGGAAAGAAGGCGGGAGGAAGAGAGGGAAGGAAGGAGGGTGAGAATGAGAGAGTCCGATGCCAACTACTGGATGCTTCTCATATTTCTGACCATAGTATGAAGTGGTCAAAAGTAGACAAATAACGGAAGTGTAACTGGGTCGATCTGAAATGTTCTACAGCAAAGAGTTTCAGGGAGATCTCTGAGAATAAAGAAGACTGAATGCTAGATCTTGTTTTGCCAGCAACTAGCAAATGAACTTGAGACTCCCTGGCCCCCATGCTCCTCATCAGTAAAATCAAGGGTTAAACAGGATGATGTTTCAAAGGACCCGCTCACTGAACTGAAGTTATAGGATTATTATCATTTGAAACTACTGACTAAGCACAGTCCAGTCGTCATAATTGACAAGTTAAATCAGATAAACTAAAACAAAGTCACCAAAATAATGAAAAAAAAAAAAAGCAAAAAAAAAAACCACTGAATAAGTGAGTGGGGCCTCCCTGGTGGCACAGCGGTTGAACGCTGGGCTGCAAAGCTGCCCGCAGCCTCAGCAGCACCTGTTTGATCCCTGGCTGCTGGGGAGGGTCCCACATGGCGGGACAGACCTCTCCTGCTGCGCTCGGTGCTCCCCTCAGCAGTGTACTTCTTCAGTCTTCCTGCTCTGCTCCCCTCTCTGGCTCTGGTGAATTCTCTCACCCTCCCATGCTTCTGACTATACCCAGTGCTTGTATATATAAATAAATAAATCTTAAAAAAAAAAAAAAAGTGAATAAGTGAGTGACCAAAGCCACTGTCTGAAATTTGAGAAGCAATCATGCAGATTTGGGACACCCATTTCTTTGATTTCTGGTCTACTGACTTCCCATGGGTCCCCCCACCCCCGTTTTAAAGGATGATGGAAGAAGAGTGGTAAAACTTACATCACAGACTTTGCTGCTTATCTGCTACACAGTAAGAGTGCTGGGAGTGAAGTGAAAATTTGAAACTGAAATAGGTTGAGAGGTTCATCTAAAGTTTATCTCTGCTACTATTGCTGCACATTAACGTAGTATTAATGCAACTGTTAAAGAATAAACACATTGAACATTTAATGTTAACACCACAGAAATGAATTAAAACGTGGTCAAATGTTCAATAAACACATTCATCCAGTTGTAGGGAACTTGCATCATGGCTAGCAGTGGACTGTCATTTCAAAGCTTTTAAAAGCAAATCAATCCAAATTATATCAACTTGACTTACACCTTCCCAGCAGCACTACTTTAATATTGCATAACAAATATATGACAGAAGACAGCTTCTGATAAACTTGTAAAGCAGTATGAAAGCTTTTTACACTTTTGACCAAAGTAACAGTTAAAGAAGTAGGGAGGGACAAAAAGCATGGTAGCTCAATAAGTTCGACCCAAGTTTTTCCCATTTTACTTTCTGAGCCACGCCATGCAATAAACTGTTTTTATATACCTTCAAAATATTTGTTACAAATATTACTGCAATAGATAAAACCCATCGCTTGACTCACAAAGTGAACATAATTCTAGTAGGTAACAAAAACTCCACGGTACAACAAGAGACTTTTAAAATTCAAGCACTCTAAACTTAGCAGCACCCCTGAGAGCCACAAATTGAGAGAGATTAATTCTGTGCCCCTGTACCCCTCATTACCAGGAGAGCCGAAGTAGGTCAAATGCAAGTTAATCTCCTGAATTCCACTTTTGCACATGGATGTTAGGCCAGCCATTTCTGTGTACTGGCTAATGTCTTTAAGCTACATGCATGCAAAATTAGTAAACAATGTACTAGGATAATATGAAATATAAATAAAAGTAAATGCCTTGAAGTGATTTTACATAATGACATTGCACAACACAGTAACTAAGGAAACCAATGCACACGTGTTACCCCTGTGCTATCTGGAGTCAACATGGGAAAAACAATGGAAACAAGCCCCTTATGTAAAGTTCTGAAATTTTCCCTGAAAAACAACAGCATAGAGGAAGAAATGTTAGTCAACCTAAATTCTACAAAACCAAATATGATCTGCTTCCACCCCCATTTTAAAATGTGAGGCGAATTGCTCATGTGGAGGGTGATGAAATTTTAAGTGAAGCAAGACTGCCATCACTCTGTGAAGGTACAATGTTTTCCATTCTTTAGGGGAGGAAAAAAATCCAGCCATACATGTCAGCACGAGGCTAGTAAAATCAGAACTCTGCTTGTCCAGAAGGCCTCATAACAACCTAATTGCCTTACCTCTCTCAGACTGCAGCCGGGTCAAACCACTCTTATTCTATTTTTATTACAAACTGCATATTTTCAGGAGTGATAAATGTTGTGATTTCTTTGTAAAATTAAATGAACCATTATCTTGCATTTTGGAGAAATCTTTTTCATTTTGAAAATGCTTTTGCATTCTAACTTATTCCATATGATCCTCATGATACCCCAAGGTTGGTAGGATTCAAATGATAGGAAACGCTATCCTCCAAACTATAGCAGGAAATACATTATATTGAATTATGAAATTAATAACCAGAGGTTCTGAATTCTAGGCCCATCTCTGTCACTGACTAGATATCGGACAATTTTATCTCAGCAAGCACAGAGAAAAAAGGATTCACTTAAATGAGAGTTTATCAGATAAAAAAATTATAATTAACTACATGAAAAGTAAGTTTCACCTCATCTCAAAATAAGGGAAATGTAAATTTAAAAACTAAATATTTCCCTATAATTAGCAAAGGTCAAATTATATAGTAATTCACCATGTCGGGTATGGAAGAATGAGCAAATTGGCACTTTCATAGGCTGCTGTTGGGAGGGTGGGTCAGGTGGGCTATAAAAAAAAATGAGCAAAACATGAAATAATTTATAAACGCACATAACTCTTTGGCCTACCAGTTCACTTGTAGGCGTTTATCCTGTAGATATTCTTACATACCTCCAAAATGCTGCCAATACAAAGTTATTCTTTGACATTATTTGAAACAGTTAATGATGATGATGAATTATGGCACAATCAAAGAAATACAACAAAAAAAGAATGAGACTCTTCTTATGTTGATATGGAATGATATGCAAAGCAAACAGTTGGGTAACAAAAAAGCAAGCCGCAGAATGGCATATTTATGTATAAAAGAAACAAAATTATATGCATTTGCTGTTATATACATATGATACATTTAGAAAGATACTCAGGAAAAACATTGCTTTTGTCTCTGGGAAGGAGGTGAGGGGTGTGAGAAACAAGTGTGCTTAGCTAATTAGACAAATATAAGTATATATAGAGAGACACAAATATATAAGCAGAGAAATAGAAAGACCTCAAAAATATTACTACAAAAATAAAATATATAAATGAGTACATAGAAACAGTTTGCATGAAAAAGCCTCCTGTAAACATACAGTGTCTCTGTGTGTGTGTGTGTGTGTGTGTATTGGCCTGTCTGTTCATATACATATACATTTTCAATAAACTTTTGGGGATGATATTAAAGAAATTGTTAAAACTAAGGAGAGACACGAAATATCTACTAGGAGAAAGGAGAGACGTGTAAAATGCATGGATTTTACTATTTGCATGTTTCTTTCATAATCACACTAACCACAAATACAGGACAAAAATAGGGAAACAGTAGAATTAACAGAAAGATATCCCTAAGGTAAGTTATCTACCTTTAAGTAGGTTGAAGCAGCCCTAATAAAAGGGTTCTATCAGTCCTACAGACCCCACCTTCCTTCTTGTAACTCATATGTAGATGAGTCCACTTTGAAAAAGAAAATTTCAATTAGAAATTCTGTGTGGATGACAGGGCCCTGAAAACATAAGAGCAAGAGCTCAGGGAATGGATTGTCTGGTTCGCCACATAAACGCCCAATAAATACGTGTTGACTGACTGACAGGTCCAATTGCTAAGCATGCTACAGAATATGTGCAAAATAGCCTACTTGAGCAGTCTGCCATCCCATGAAGACATTTGATTCCAACAGGCTAGAACTTAATTGGAAAAATATGGGAAGGACAGGATGGCAAGGCCATTCTAACAAAGTCCTCTAAAAATGCACAATTATTTCTCTCTCTTATCTACAGGGCATCTGCCCTGCAAGACACGGAACTTTAAAAAAAAAAAATCCTTTCTACCAACAGGAATAATTCTATTTCACATGGTTTGCACAAGCTGCCCCAGAAAGTAGTCAGGGTTTATGTGACAGGAAAGATGGGAGAATCTCAGGTTTTGTCTTAGGCACACACGTGTGCATAAGAACCAGATGAGGTGAATGCTCTCAGAAAAATTATTGTTTTATTCACTGAAGTAAAAAGAGGTTGTTTCTGGGTGTGGAGTGTGAAAAACAGTCTCACTACTTTATAGTCACACCTCATAACATAATCCTGTAACACCTACTGACCCAGGATCTCTAAGAAAGGGATAGTGTTAATTCTATTGCACTTATGGGAAATTTGTGGAATGGTAGCCAAATCCGCCAGCCCTGAGGTTCTTACTCAGAACCTTAGCCATGATATTTCCTTTTTTGAAGATGAGTAGAATACATTCACATCATTTCCACTAGATTTTCGCTTGGTCTTTGGGGACAAATAGAAGAAAGCAACCCCTCAAGATGAATACAATTAACACCGTGATTACTCTTGTTATTTATTTCACAACATTTTATATGTAGACTCCCTTGAAGACATCTGAAAGTAAAAATGAGTATTTTGATTCTGAATCAAATAATGAATGCCTCCTATAAAGTTATGGCTAAATTTTTTCTTTGTAATCATTTCAAAAATAACCTCTCATCTTTAAAATACATTAGTGAAATAATTACGTAGAAGAGAAAAATGTTTCACGTGGGCTGAGTCAACCCTACATATTATTACTATTGGGTCTACCCTCTCCCCTACATGTCACATCAGAGTATTTTTATTTTTCAAACACTGAACTGCTTTTACTGCTGCTCAGTGAAGGCTATGATTGGTTATGAACCACTTCTCTAAATACTTCAGAAGACGGAGAAAGAGTTGAATCCAACTTCTTTACATCAATATAAAGTCATTTTCACCCCTCGCCCCCCCCCCTTCCTCTCAGCCCACTGCTTGTCTCTCCATGAATGTGTTTTTCTCCCTCTCTTCTTAGAGGCATTTGGTAACAATCAGGCTTTTATTTTAAGGAGCCCTAAGATAAGGTATCTGTGAGCTCCACACTTGGAGTAATTGATCACATTTGTTTCCTGTTCGTAGGTTAGACTCCTCACTCCAGCTCTTTTTTTAAAACTTGGCATGTTTCTCATTACCCTCTGCCTTGTTAGCCTAGTAGAAATTTTCTACTGTGGAGAGTGAAAACAGGACGATACTATTACAAACCCCTACTCGTCAGTGACGGCAGCCCTGCTCTCTCTCCGGGAACTTCTAGTCAATTCAGGCTCGCGGGGGCAGCCCTCCTATGGATGCAGCTATGCCGACCCGAGGCTGAGGAAGATTCTGGGACATTTATTTTGTGTCTGCATGTTTAATTTTCACACCATGCTGATTCGTGTGGAAACTGTCTCCCAAGATGAAAACATTGTTAGATAACTCAAACCGCCCCATCTCATTTCATTTGGGAATGTTAGCTCAGGTTCAATTAGCATCAGCTGCCAATTCTGTAAAAGAAGACCTGTATCTTTCCCATTTATGCTTTCCAGATAAATTGCAATCAGGACCATTTTTGTGACCCTGTCAGGTGACCTTAATTTCAGATACTGTCTAAGATAAGAAAAATGCAGAAATCTGAACAATTAAATGTTCTTTCTTGCATCTATGGGCCAATACGGGCCAAGATGTAGCCAGGAATCAATCATTTTCCTATCATGGCTTCAATCACGACAAACATTAGTAGTAATTCAGTATAAAATGCAATGAAAGACGTACCTTTCTTTTCTAGGACTGGGTGAAATGTAAAAACAAATGATCTTAATGGTTAAAATTAAAGTCATGTATTTACTTACAGCATTAATATTTATTTATGAAAGTATGATAGATTCTAATCATAAATAACCCTTTGCTTAAGT
This sequence comes from Talpa europaea, assembly GCF_964194135.1. Taxonomy (NCBI): domain Eukaryota; kingdom Metazoa; phylum Chordata; class Mammalia; order Eulipotyphla; family Talpidae; genus Talpa; species Talpa europaea. The sequence goes on from NC_140070.1 coordinate 70,324,135, forward strand.
GGTACTGCTTCAACAGTCAAAGTTTCAAGCCTATTTTTGCAACAACTACCAGTTTAGTTTGGTTGGCTGGTTAGTCGGTTTTTTGCTTAATTGTTCTCTTAAAAGTCACCCTGTTTTGATATACTTGCATAAATGACAACAAAGCAGCATATTTGAATAAAATACAAAATAAGTTAAGGTTCAGTGAAAAGACTTGGAATCTGGTCTAAACTCTATCCCCCAAAGTAGTTCAGTGACCTTGGGCAAGGAGCTGACCCTCTCTGAACTTCTGTGTCCTCATTTAGAAGATGAGTGGGCTGGGCCACAGGGCTGCAGGGTGGCCTTCAGTGCTCACACTTGGAGATAACTTACATTGATCTGAACCACACTGAGAAAGATGGAGCCTTCAAGATTGCCTGAGATTGTCAAATACAGAAGTCAGTAGCCATGTGTGGCTACTGAGCACTTGAAGTATGGCTAGTCCTAATGAAGATGTGTTATAAGTATATATACTATATCTCAAAGACTTTAGTATAAAAAAGGTAAAAACATTTCAGTGATAATTTTCACTTGTTTTGCATTTTTAATATTTTATTTTATATAATTTACATCATTTTTCATCTTTGTACAATGTATGCATTTACATTTTGGTTATATTCCCCATACAATTGCACCCCCCCCTTATTTTGACTCTAGTCCTTCCACTCTCCACCCCTCCCTCCACTGCCCCCCCCCCCGCAGTGTGTCTCTGGTTTATAGTTGCTTGTTGATTTTGATTTTTACTTTATATTAATTAGTCTTTTTCCTGGTCCCTTATTTAGGTTTTCTAAATTCCTGCTATGAGTGAGACCATCCGGTATTTTTCTTTTTCTTTCTGACTTATTTCACTGAGCATGATCCCTTCTAGCATGATCCCTCCATCCATGTTGCTGCAAACTGCATGTGTTTATCTTTTTTGATTGCTGAGTAATATTCCATTGTGTATATGTACCACATCTTCTGCACTGCTGGTGGGAGTGCAAACTGGTCCAAACACTATGGAGAGCTGTGTGGAGATTTCTTGACCTACTAAACATAGAGTTTCCATATAATCCAGCAATTCCACTCCTAGGTATTTACCCAAAGGACACAGAAACAATAATTCCAAAGGGCACCTGCACACCTATGTTTATAACAGTACTATTTACAATAGCTAAGATATGGAAACAACCCAAATGCCCAAAAATAGATGACTGGATCAAGAAGTTGTTTTGCATTTTGAATCAATATTGTTTTTGATAAATTGGTTAAATTATACTATTAAAATATATTACATGTGCTTGTTTTTTACTTTCTATCAACGTAACTATGAAAATCTTAAATTACATATGAGACTCAAGTTATGTTTCCATGGGCAATAATAATGAAGTCGATGGTATATGTTTACCATGGAGATAGGATTAAAATGGAAAAATATAAAATATTTAATTTATTGAGATCTGTAATTAATGAAAGTAATAACTTATTGCATGGATAAAAATATATTGGTCAAAGGCATACCACCCTAATTACTCAATAAAGAAATTAAGTATGCTTCATAAGATTACAGTACAACTAGTCCATATTGTTCCAAATTCATAACTAAATTTTCTCATCTAACTAATCTCATTTGTATTCCCAAACACCTGAATTATTTTCTCATTATTTCCTTTACAACATTAGTAAAAAACTACAAAACTATTAGTTAAAAGATTATATATATTTTTTGTTTCTTTGAATAGATATAACTATTTTATCTAGTATCCTCTTACTGGGGCACTTCTGAAGCACTGAGGCTAAATAACAAATTTTATATATTTCTGTCAATACCTTGATAATTTGTATTATTCAGGAAAATTGAAAGTTTCATCTACATAGAAATGAATGCACATCTGTATGATGGATATTGCAATAAATAGTTATCATTTTGTGTTTAAAATGATAAATGTAGGCCATAATATTTTCATAAAATTAAGTATCTTTCTATACAGGATAAATGCTCTTTATATTAACAGTGAGTTCAAGTCCTTAAAAAAGCATTACCTATCGTATACTAAACTAAGCCTTCTATTATATAAAAGGAATATTCTAGGTGACACAGAAAAATGAGCAGGAAATAATAATTACAAAGCTGTCAACTGTCATTCTCTCTCCAATATTAAAATGTTTTCCTTATGAGAATATCGAATCTCTTTTTTCCATTCTCTTTCTCAAGTATCTGCATCTTTGTGCATCTCCAGAACCTGACACCTTGTCAACCTATCACAGGTAAAAGCTTTTGAAGATCCACTACTTACTCTTGTCCTAATAAGGTCACTGACCTTTGAAGCTCAACTCCAGCCCACCCCTTCTTCATTTCCTCTCCTATCATTAGTCTGAAACTGCATCAACTACCTCTCAATTTTCCTCATCCCTTCAATGCCCCACCTCTTTAGTCCAAATTCACCTAATTAGGAACTTAATTTCCTTTTTTCCCTGATTGAGGAATTGATAATGGACAGATCCCATTCATCTCTGATTCACGTGATATTACATTGATGACCCCTTATTTAGGAATGCTAAACTATTCTAGAAACATGCTAGTAGAAGCCACTTTTTTCCAAGTATGTTTTTCCATTCATAGAACTAAGCAAAAGTTTGGCTTTTATTTATTTTTATCTGAAACAGGAAAAGGGGACTCATTCAAATCTGAGAAATTTTCTTTTTATTTCCTATTTTATTTTACATAGAGCGTAGTTATTTATACTTAAAACTGGTAGATTTTCTTACAACGTGGCAAATAAATGAGCTCCACTAGATTACCAGACTGGATCTAAAGACCTATATGTCAGAAGGTTGACTTAATAATTCCTTGAAACATTTTTAGCAAAACTACACAAAGAATTTGTTATGCCAGAAATGACAGCTTGGCTAGATACCTACAACCAAGTGAGAGTCACTTATCATGGTGATGATCTGGGTAATTAGCTGACCTTACTATGAAATTATATCCTTAACTGTAGAGTTTTCCACTTAACAAGTCAAAGCTGAAATTATTCCTTATAATTGTTTTCCTCAAAGCATTCTGTCATTGTAAACATTTGGTGACAAAAGAAAGACCAATCCAATAATTTTATTCTACTACTCAATTCAGATTTTTAATATCTAAGTTCAAATCCTATTCATATAAGTTATGAAAAAATCATCAACATCACTACATGTCTTGGAACTGACCATCATAATAAATAGCAAAGACAAGCCAACTTCATTTTATCCAACAGGCATTTGAGCCCCATATCCAGTGCACTCTGATATAGGCATCCAGGATAAATAATTTCACCAACATTTATCTTATGACAAAGATACTCAATGCACAAGAGAATTAGTGAAATAGATGACCTGAGGAGAATTGGCAGTTTCTCTTTCAAAAAATCCCTTTCAAGTATATAGCTCATTACACTCTGCTTTCTTCAGTGAGAGATGTGAGCGGAATTACAGTGAATTACAGTTTTGCGATCTAGGAGAAGTTATACCATCGATTTTAATGTATTGCAAAAAGAGTTTATTCCTACAAAGATAAAAATTAACAAAACAAGTTACTGAAACATTATTTACTCCCCTCCTCATTGAACGATTCATTCTACAGATGCCCTAGATAGCCTGTTCTAAGGATTTGGCTATTTACAAGAGATAACTAATGCATTTAAAATCAACTCAAATACAGTTATCTGGAAAGAAAGGAAAAAATATATAGCAAAATTAAATAAGACAGAAAAGCAAAGCACTTTTAAAACACAAAATTAAATGAGTAAACTATCTCATCAATTTCAGGAAATAACACTGAAATTATTTTTGCCTGAAAATATAATTGCTTATAAGAGGATATATCATTCATTAATCATTAACAATCATTAAAACAGAGACTTCACTCTAGTTAAGACTAAGGAATTTGAATTCTGACTGTCTTGGAGCCCTACAGAATGACATTTCTACATATGAAAGAAAAACTAAAGAGATCACTTGTATGAGTTTTACATATTTTCTTCTTCATGCCCTGATGCTACTTCAAATTAATCCTAAATAAATAAGTGTAAGCAGCTAAGCAAAGTTCAGTACCTTTCTCCAGAAGCAAGAGTGTTGCAAGATCAAACCAACTATGTTATATAGCTGAAACATCAGTGAGAGATGGAAAGAAGAATTAGAGAATTAAAATCAAACAATGTCTTTTAAACACGTGAAAGATAACCTATTTCCTTCTAAGGAAAATAACAAGAACCTGTATTTCCATGAATCAATTATTGCTCCAACACAAAATTTTGTATGTAACAATGTAAGTTCTATAAATTGACAAGTTGTTAAAGCTAACAAGAATTTACTACAATAAGACTACAAAATTTCTTCTCAGATTATTCAAGTAATATGTACCCTAATTCTTCTGTTAATAAGCAGGATACATTTTTTTCTGATATATTGAGCAAGTGTTAAGTTTCTTAAACAAATGAAAGAATATTTGCTCAGCCCTTCTAAAGCTAACCGGTAGATTCACATAGCTGAAATCTTTTATCGTGTATTCCTTTCTACTTTGTAAACCTGCTTAAGGTTATTACATAATGACATGAGTACTAAAGTCCTGAAGATTTTCCATTGAGAGTGGAAGTAATCCCGATGTCCTGAGAGTTTTTTTTAATGTTGTTAGGAAAAAAAAAAAAGATGCTATAGCATCTTTAATCCTGATACCCAAAATGTCAAACCCAGTAAATAGGATATATTCACAATGTGTTTTTGACACTTACACTGACAATAATCCCAGAAAGATTTGCCATCCCCCCAGACTGCCCAAGAACATGTTAATTCTCAAAAACTTCTTGCATCGCAACATTTCCTCTTATTCCAAACAAGTGATCATTATTTCTCCTCCAAAGTCACCAGAAATTCCTCACTGTCAATAAAGCTTAATTTACTAGTTCATAATAATCCCATATTTATACATTAAGCCTTCATGGGACACAAAAGAATATATTTTCCAAAACTGGCCCTTTCTGTTTCTCTTTTTTTGTTTAGTTTGGTCGTATTATCCATATGTTAAATCCTAGTCTGGCCTTTAACTTGTATCTTGGAAATACGCTATAGCTTGAACCCTTAGAAAGTGTGGGTAAAATTTAAAAGAATTCATGCTTTATGGCTAAATCATAGAAGACGGAGAATAGGTAGAATGCAAGGAATGTTGGCTGAATCTGAGAATGTAGGACCAAGTGAATGGTCACCATGAAAATACAGCTGTATATGTTTGCGTGGGCATATGTTTGGTCAGTTTTTTCCCCCCTTCCTGAGTTGGGGCTTCAGCTTTAGGTCATTCTGCAAACAAGCCCCAGGAGACACACAATTACACTCCCCTGGAGACTGACCCCTTAGAGTGCCCACCTGTAGCCAAACACAGATAGCATCCCTGAGCAATGAATTAGCACTCTAAGCTGATTAGAGCGGCCCTGCACAACTCTATTTTATTGACACAATGAAGAGAGGACAGAAAAGGGCCTGAAATGAGAAAATCATTTCCATGCTGACTGAATTAAAAGAACAAAAGAGCTCCTTGCAGTTGCAGCATTCAATTTGTCGGGGAAAAAGGAAGCCACTTAATGGCTCACAATAGATCTGAGCAGACAGATGAAATTTAAAACTTCAGCATGAGTGCGATTAGCAGCGAAACATATTCTAAATCATTTCCTCCATATGCATAATTTCGTTTGATTATTTAGTTCTGTGTTTTACAAAAACACTGGGCTAGATGCTATCTTCAAAATGTCTTGACTTTTCATTTTTCAAAATCACGGAACAATTTCTCATTGTATGATAATGTCCTCCATGACAATGTAAATTGAACAAAACAAGTGTGGCTCATGTTTTCCATTCACCTTTAGTTTTCAAAAGTGAACATATAAACAGAGGTTAATTTGTGGAAACTAGGCTTGCAAAGTAATTTTCTACCAAACAATTGTAATCTGATGTTAAATAAATTATATGCAACAGGAGCCCTTCAACGTGGGGCAAAAGGCAACCAATTATTGTACCCGGAGGCTACAAATAAACTGCCATGTTAAACTCAAATACCAAAACTGATGTCTTCTTTGCTTTAAAAAATAGCGTTAATATCACTAAGAACAACATGGTTAAGACTGCACTTTCCAAGTATATGGTCTTTATTAAATTTTGTTCAATTAATTATTGTTTTGCTTGTTCTGACTTCTAAATTCCTCTGTTAATTGATTCTGAAACTCATGTCAAATATGCATATGGTAAGCAAACCTAAGCTTTAGCTATAAATATGATTTAGCCTTGAAGGTTCCCTTTACTATTGTTTTTTATTTTCCCAATTATAAGAAAAATTCAAGTGTCTAAAGCATATATGGAAACAGGATTGATTTTCATGAACTGCTTAGAGATTTCTTTTCAGTGGAGATTTTTCTGTGGCCAGTGATAATTTTCAGTATCTAAAACACAAAGAGGGGAAGCCAAGAATTCAGTTTGTGCTTACTCTGAGCACACATTTTCTTTTTCCACGGCTGAACTTCTCTTGCGAAAGGCTTTTTGTTTCAAGTGGCCCTTCAGACTTTCAAACTCTCCTCTTGGCTCCTGATTTAAATTAAGAAAATTCACTCTTTCTGATTTTGAAACATCGTTTGCCAACGTGTTGAGGTGCAAAGTAAATTGAGCAAAAAGCTTATAGAGCAAACCGAGAGAAAAACTTACTCTGAGGTACTTTAAGATTTGGTAGTTGGGGGGATTACTACTTAATTTGCTAAGTGAAATTTCCCGGGAGAAAGAGCCCAAGGTACTCTGCAGATGATGAAAGCATAGTGATCTCCCCAACAGCTTCCATTCTCTTAGCTCAGCGAGGTAAAAGTTTTTTATATAAAGAGAAACTATAAAGCTTGTGGATATTTTAACAAAATCAACGTAGTGTAACTTTGCTGACAGCTTGTCACATTTCACTGACTGTCTGTCTGGGGTACCGTGATAACATCTGCATTCACTCAGTATGAGAGCTTAACATAAGACAAAAAAGTGGGCCCTGCCACAGACGGTTCCATCAGTCTGTCAGTTCTGACATGTCATCTGAATTTTTTGAATCACTAAACACTTTTGAGACTCTGGTACTTATTATCTTTTCTTAGTTTCTATACTCGCTCAGCAATGCTGGAAAATGTAAAATTTGCAAGTAAGGTAGTGGACGTCCCAGGCTTTTTGTTGTCTAATCCGTAGGCCCTCATTCATGCTCACTGTTAATCTCTTAAGACATTATAAAACTGTTAGACAAAGAAATGTGAATACCTCTGCTTCTTTCAAGAATGGGAGGAAACCAAGGAAAATCGGGATCATGCTAAGCTATTCTTTTCACTATGAAAATGGTAACTTAAACCTGTTGCATCAAATTATCTATAATTCCCCACACTAAGGCAAATGTTTTTGAAGAATGAACAAGGGTAGTGTCACATAAGGAGAAAAATGATCACAGAATTTTCAAACTCTGCCAAACACGATATTGACAGAGCACTGGGATCTTGGTTGCTGAATTTCTCACTGTTTCTGTTTTTTACACCATTGTCCATGACATATGGCTTTCAGGAGAGCTTATAAAAATTTTTCCAATACTTCTAATAATTATTCAATAGTTTTGATAATTTTGCCCACAACCAGCAATACAAAGAAAGCCAGCAGCTACATAATGATAGTCTTTAAAATTCATTAAAATGCACCATATCTCAGATTGTAGAGGAAATTTTGTCCTCACAACTAGAAAATTTTACAGCATTGTTTCTGTAAAGTCCAAATATCAATGAATCCTTGGAGTCAGAGAAAATTCTTTTAGGAGCCGAATAAAACAGCTGCATTTCTATCTTTTCAGTCATTCAAGACATTATGTTAAAACTACATTTATTTGTTCTCTGAGTAGCCAAGAGATAGGGAAGAAGTACAATAATATTAAATTAAGAGGCAAGTTTTCTTCTGGATCCCAAATACCTATTTCCCTTTTTCATAAGCACATGCTTAACACCTGCAAACAATTTCAGTATAGACAAATGCCCCTGTAAGTGACTAACTACAGGTGTGTTTCCCACCTGCATCCTCAAAATGACTAACTGTCCCCCAGATGGTCAAAGCCCGTGAATATTTGCTCTGAAGGAAGGTGACACATAGATGAATAACGAATTAATTTTAACCAAAATTATTAGGTAGAGGGAATTGTATTGACATTTGGTTAAGGGCAAGCAAATACCAAAACTGAAAAAGAAAACAAGTGAAATAAAGCAGGAAAAGCCAAGAAAGGAAAGAGAGGAGAAAAGAGAGCTGACATAGGCACTGCTTTATTCCACCACTGCATTCGTGAGGACATCTGGTAGACATGCTTATGGAGTTAATAAATTAGTTAGAATTGAGCAAAAATAAGAAAAACTTCAGAACCCTGTGCTATTTCTGCCCTTCATCAAGCTTTATATAAACTCAGACCAAAAAACAACTTTCCATACAAGTGAAATCTGCCTGAAGTAAGAATTGGGTAAGTCAGACTTAGGCTGGCAATTTCTCTACTGTAAGATTTTGCTACCATTTCTCACTCCCTTTGTCATCTTGTCCTCTAATAACTCTCTTGAGAGCTCTGATGTCATGCTATTTGCTTGATGTTTAGTCTGTGCCTAAAATGCCAGCTGTTTATTATTTTTACATTTCAACACTAACACAATGGCACATCAGAATAAAGGGCAAGGTTTCTGACACATCTCACTGACCAAAGGACTTATATTAAATTGATTTCCATTCTTTCTGAAAGTACAGGATCATTCATTTCTTTTAACTTAGACCAATTTTCTTTACTACATAATTTTCTCTTGACATGTTTGTAATCTGACTGCTAGTGGCCCTGTTTCATATACTGTATTGAGATCCCCTCTACTACTTCAAGAAGGCTATTCTTTGATTAAAGACAAAAATGACCTTTTATTTTTATGGAACAAAAGACCAAGACAGTTGAAGATTTAAGAGCCCTAGGACAAATAGTCAAAAAAGATAACTATCGAAAGGCAGTTTTTTTGCCCTTCATAAATTCCTAAGCTCAAGAATTTCACAGGGAAGAAGTACTCAGGTCTAGACTAGAATGGATAGGTGTCATTCAATGCATGAAAGAGAAGATCCAGATAAAGTTTTACATAAATCTATATTAAGCTTATAAAAATTATAATGAAGCTGAAAGCATACGTAGTTTTCAAATGATGATAAATTCACAGTTGATGGTGGGAATACCACCTGGATTTTGCTCTATTTTCAATCTCCATCCTGGGTACTAAATTTTAACATCCTGTGATGGCCATGAGTGTTTGATTTTAATCTTTTTGGTTCAACTATAATTAATTCATCCTTCAGCCCCATCCCATCCACAGTTAATCTGGTCTATCAGAATTTCAGTTTTAAAAGGCCACATCTTTCTATGTCCATGTCATCTCACGTCACAATTCTGCCTTTCTCCATGTAAGAGTCCTAATATTTTAAGTGTCATCTTTCCTGGTTGCAGCACCTTTCATCCTACCCATAGAAGCTCAAAGCAAATTTATTTGTGTTCCCGTCTCAACAATACTTAGACTATTGTAACAGGGATCAGTGCTCTGAGGAGATTAACTGGACTATACATAGAAACCATACTTTTCAATTATTCTTTACAGCTGCATCATAGACTCTCAATGAGGTTCATGGGAGATTTGCAGAGCAGAAACTAAAGTCAGTTGGAGATCCATGTCTCTATCAATCAGTTATGGTAGTTGAGTAAGGAATCAAACTTCAAATGAACACATTTTGAGTCAAGTTCACCAAGTGACATTATATACCTCCTCACTATAATGTCCTTCACAATGTTCCTGAAAAAATCAATGCTCGGGGGGTCCATACAGGCCTCTGTAATTTGAATCCTAACAATTCATGATTTCATCAAGAATATTTTTAGCTTATTGGCAAACTCAACTATTCTTCAAACGTTGTACTGCTAAGAATATTCTTAATAGAATTAATATCTCAGAATTTCCTGACTTTGGAAGGTACGAGGAAAGTGAAAATTATCTTATTAAAATCATACTTACATCTGTTTTTTTTTTTTTCCCTTCTTGAGATTAATACCTTTTAACCCGAGGTCTTTTTCTCCAAGTTAAAAAAGAAAACAAAGTCTTAACTTCTTATTAAACTTCCCAATTAAGTGTATTATTAAATCCACATTGTTCTTGATGGAAGCCCCCACGTGGAGAAAGACTTGGGATATGGCATAGTTATGTAAGTAAAGAATCTTTAGCATGTGGCAATTTGGTGGCAATTGAGTCTATGCTGTGGAAGTTAGAAGACATCAACAGCATATTGCAATGGTCAGAAGAATTGAAGGGAGAAAATAATTCTGCCCCAGAGAAGCAAGGCCCCACCACTAGCCATACCCTTCAAGTTGTTCTTTCCAGAAGCTTCTATCCAAATTGTGAGCTACAGACTTTAAGTCTGCTACATTCAGCCATAAATCTTTAACCAAAAAAATCATGTATCTCTTTTCTAATGTCACAGGAATTAGAGAATTTGTCTTAAGTTTCTAAAAGCATGTATTTTGGTATCTCTTGGTGAGAAAAAAAATGTCCACAGCTTTTGATACTTCTTGTGTTTAAAATGCTCAAATGTGATAATAAACACAGTGGGAGTAGTCACAATGGGTCATCTGAAGTGTCTGGTCTATAAGTTTCAAGATTTCTGCCCTGAAAGTTTCAGGATTGTACCAACCCATCAGGTAGCACAATTTGAGAAAAAATTAAGAATAAACAAATTAGGGCCTCCCTGGTGGCGCAGCGGTGGTTGAGCGCTGGGCTGCAAAGCTGCCCGCAGTCTCTGCAGCGCCGGTTCGATCCCCAGCCACTAGCGAGGGTCACATGGCATGCAGACCTCTCCTGCCGCCCGCTGCTCCCCTCAGCAGTGTACTTCGTCACTCTGCCTGTCCTGCTCTCCGCTCTGGCTCTGGTGAATTCTCTCACCCTCCCTCGCTTCTGACTGTACCCAGTGATTGTATAAATAAATAAATAAATCTTTAAAAAAAAAAAGAATAAACAAATTATAATGTACAAAAAGATGAGGTTGTGTATTTCTACTTATCTGAAATACTTCCACACACTTAATCACACTTTTTATACATATTATTCTCAGAGATTCTAAGCCATCTCACTGAATGGGGGTTCCCAGGTAAAAAGAAACTTCACAGCATGACCAGGGTAATTATTTCCCTTGGAACAAGGACAAAGTCTTGTTAACAGGCAGAGTATACTGTCCTTACTCAAGATTTGAAATTGCTGCCTTAGGAAGCCACTTGCTGTAGTAAAGTGTGTTTATTCTTAGAAAGGATACTACCATGGTCTTTCCTGAAGAAGAACATGAACTGGAATAGAAATACACCAGTTTCCCCATCCACAGACCAGGTCACACTTCCTGCTAGAGAAAAAAAAAAAACCAACTAGACCTTCTAACTGAAGCCTGAGGGACAGAGTTTACAGGACACAGAAGTGTTGAGGGCTAAGATAAGGAAGAGTAAAGAGGAAATAGAGCCCGTGAGAAGAATACATCGAAAAAGTCGGAGCTGCAGGGAGAACACTTTAGTAGTTTAACTGGTGATTTCTTACCTCTCAACACCACCCTTCATGCTGTAAGAGCATAATTTAATTAAACAGGAAGTCAAAACCCTGGGCCTCCCTCTGTACCATTTAGGATTGCTCACTAGATCTTCAGCAAGAGATCCATGTAAACATCCCTCAGCATTCCAAATGTGTTGGGTCCAGGGAAGGCTACTGGCCAGGCCACTCAAAAAGGGGATGCTACTTAATTCTGTGATGTGGTGGCTCTGCCAAACCAAAGAACTCAAACCCTTGTGACTGAATTCCCTAATCCCTCCCTCACAAAACAAGGATGCAAGTAATCCCCCCCAACTTTGAAATGATAATGGTGATGATGATTACAAAATTGATTTGCATTGAAGTACTTAGCATACCAAGCCCTATGCTAAGTGCTTTACTGAACTTTACAATATAATCTTCACATTTAATCCTGCAAGGAAGATTAGCTATCTACCATTCTACAGATAAGGAAGTGAAACAAGAGGGCTAACTGCTTGGTTAAGGTCACAAAGCTAGTAATTGGTAGATAATTTGCACATGGTCTTAGTCAAAAGGCCATTAAGATTTTTGATAGTCAATTTGAACCAAGGTTCAACAAAATCCAATGCCTTCCTCAATCCATGTGTAATGCTGCCTGATTTTTTTTTTTAAAGAATATCCATCACAACTGGGTTATATGTGAAGAGACAAAATGATATCTTTGAAAGGTGCTTTATAGACACTTGAGACTTAACCCCATGGACAAAATGAATTTCATACCTGTATCTTTTCAAAGATGCCTAGGGAAAAAATTCTCTCCCTAACTAACCAACTTACTTTCCTCTCATAACAAGATTTTGTACTTAAGCTGCCTTCTCTACTAAATAAAATAAAAATGTGCAAAGAGAGCTGCACATATCAAAGCTGCTTTAATTTCAGGTTTGTAGTACACAGTTATACCAGCTTAATACAAGAGAACTGTAAAAGCAGCCTCTATTTTCTACTTAAAGGTAATCAGTTTCCTTGCCAAACATGGCCCCAATACAAATAGTATCTCTAAAATCATGACAGCATCGAGCATACCCATAGGATAAAAAGAGGTCCAAAGTGGGTTCCTAGACAGAATTGGAAGACTCTACAACAGATCTCAGTGAAACTTCAGAAGAGAAAGTCAAGTGACTTTTCCAAGGTGCCCAGGCTGAGCTAGGGCAAGAGCTCAACATTCCTGACACACAGACCAGGTTTCATTCCACAGTCCCACACAGCCTCCCGGAAACACAAACCGCTGGACCTGTGACAAAGAAGCAAGCAGGAAGCACTGACACATCAATGGCCAGATTGTTGAGGAAAGATGGGGGGAGAGGGAGAAGTGAGGGGCTAAAGAATAATATGGTTTTACAGAAATCTATTTGCAAGTAGATCCTGTGGTTACCGATGTGGCTGCCCAAGAGAAAGAACAATTGACTGACAGCCAAACAAAGACATGGACAGTCTCACAAAGGGAGATACAGGAGTCCCGTGCTTGGGGCATATCACTAGTACACTTCATCAAGTTGAGACCAAAAACAACAGCGCGGAGAAGCCCACCACACACAAGGGCCCCTTTATTCTTTGGACTTTCCTGTTTCACACATACTTTACCTGGTGAAACGTTAGACCTTCTACTTGTATTTCTATAGGATCCTTTTGACTTTTTCCACATTCAGCTGGCGCATTTCATAACTATTTAGTGTTCCTATTTTTTTGCAAATGAATGTGCTGGGCCCACTGATGACATATTTGCAAGTTAATGAAATCAGATGAAAATAGCTTAGATTAAAAATTCCTCATTTCTTCACTACAATGTCTGCCACCTACTGTTCAGCCACGAAATACCGCAGCTCTTGCATCAATAAAAGTTGGTATTAATATTCTCTGAGGTGGAAAGACTCTATTAGCCATTTTTTTCTCTCCCCTGTTCTTCGCTTCCAACTGCGTTTAGCTTTGGAACCCTCTGACAAATGGCTATTATTCTCTGGGCTAGTGAAACATATTTAAACTTCGGGGGAAATATCGTTGGTCAAAAGCCCAAGGGAATTGGCTTGTTGAATTAAATGATAAATATATGCATTTAAGGTCATTAGAGACTTTATCTCCTGTGAAAGCTATATTTGTCAGATTGATATAATTTCTCTCAACTGAGTACTTAACTCCATCGGCCAACGTTATTACCATTAGGCCTTTCCCTTTAAGTGGGAGACTTCTGGCTAACAACACGTGTGTTCTCTCTGGTGCTGCTTCTTGAGCGATCAAGGCACACCTTTGTTTCATTTAGTATGCAATTTTCACCTCTGACCCAAGAAATGAGTCCTGGGCTTCCTGAACTTTATTGCCTGTTAATAGACTGCTGGCTCTCTTTTCAGCAGTAATAGAAATGGTGGAGAGGCATTTCATTTAAGGGGCTGGCAGACTGCAGCTTGAAAGACAATGTCAGAATTAAAAGTCAGTCTGACCAAGAAACAACATAAAGACCACAGTGACATGAAAGAGGAAGTTTTCCACAGTCCATCCCAGATCCAACAGCCGGTATGTAAACACGAGCGGAATCCCGCATCTAATTATTTTCCCACCACACAATGGCAGACACCCTGGATGGTGCTAAGTGATTGATCTAGTAATTCATCTTCAACTTACGCCTATCTACATATTTTGTTTCTCCTCATTAAGCTGGAGACATCAGTGACAAACTTATGAAGTGCCCGTCTTTGGCTTCATAAAACACACACAGATGCTCATCAGAGGTTCTTTCCTGCCTGCTTCTTAGTGACACGTGTTTATAATTTTGTCTGCATTGCGTTTGCTGTGGTTTACTCTTAAGTACATCTGTTCAATTAAAATGGAAACGTGTGACATGGCCTGCACTCAGCAACTTTGGAGCTCATTAATGAAACGTTCTAAGGTTCCTGCCTTAGTTCTTTATTTGCAAAAGGACTTCATTCCACAGAGTCCCAATGATTGAAAAGTACAAATAAAAAATACCCTTTAAAACACATACAAAGAAGTCGACTGTTTTGTTAATAGTTAAGAAAGGACATTATTACTGCATAAGGACATTATTTTACATGAAAAGACATTATTAAAAATGATTTACTGCCTCATGTTTGGAAACTTACAGGAAAAGTCTGATAATATATTAAACTTGTTTATTACGACTTCATATAATTTTGAATAATACTACTTTTTCCTTTGACAAGTGCAATAAACTCTGCTGGTATAGACATAGGTTGATTATCACAAGTCAACTGTGTTGCTTAAAGAAACATGCCCAAACAATCAGCTTTTGACGGCTGCATCTCCAGTTATTTACACTCACCATCATGGTAATAACTCACCATTTCTATATTAATAAGGCAGTGAAATTTATTATGATGGTATTGAAAAGTTATTAAGTACTGCATCCCAAGTGACAAAGTACCACAGCACTGTCACTATCCAAAAGCAGTTGCCCATTCATCACCTGCCTTTCCAGATGGTCCTGCATCTTTATCGCTCCCAAGTTGGTGACATCACCTGTTCACCCACTCAAAATTGATGATGAAAGCAAACAGATCTATCTTACTTACATTTACCAAATCAATTTAATTTTTACAGGGCATGGCTTGGTGACATATTGACTGTTTTCCTTAATGGCGTCTACCGTATTTAATGCAAGGATGTCATCTTTGATTCCTGGCTCGCATAATGTGTCATTTCATAATAAATTTTTTGAACGTATTTACTTAATGGAAAGAATTATGGTTGCTTGTCAGTTCTCTTATTAAACACAATGATAATTCTTTTTCTTTTTAAGTATCATCCATCGGGCACTAGTGCAATTTTTAGTCCATCTTCATCTCTTAAGGGAACCAGTGACTTGGCTCTAAGGTAAGTTCTTATTGAATGCTGGATCTATGAAAGACCAGTCTCCATCCTGGACCCCCACAGATGGGGTTTATCTCATTTATTTGTTATTATAGAAGAACTAGGCTCTCAAGAGATGTTGTGATTACCATAATATATTAGCAACAAAAGACACACATGTGAAATATCACTGCAAAAGGGGAACAGCTGTAAAACTGATTTTAATGGGTGATATAATGTTTAATGTTACTTCTCAGGCTTATCACAATCAGTTCTCCTCAACTAGTACCACTGGACCAAATGTGTGCTAACATAAATACCTGCATTGGGAAAGGTTAAGATACAGAATGAAAGACTACCTGATACTCCCATGGGACACCCATTTTCCCCAATTATGATTTACAGACCCCATCAGCTGCCTCTCCGGACAAATGCTCCTCTGACATGTGTCACCACTGCATTGTAGTGCATTTGTGTTACCTGAGGGAATAGCTGTCCAATGCCTACACTCAGAGAGGTACAAGGTCCCGAAGGCATATCCCTGTTGGACCTCTCTGCTGCCCCAATCTGTGCCAATGTTACGTGTATGCAGGTAAAAACAAACTCAAACAGACTCCAAGTTGTCTTTAAAAAGAAAAATGGGAGGCTGGGAAAAGGGAATGTGATAAAGGAAAACTGAATAATCAAAAGTGTGTATGTCAATTTCTTTTCATATCAAGACCTAGCCAGGAGAAGCCATAATACAATCGCAAGGTTAAGGAGGCCTAGGAAAGGGAAAGGTTAGATGGCCTCAGCACCATACACTGACTTACTGCCAGCATTGAGTTTTGTTAACTCCTTCTCTTGGAATCTGGTTCCCCTGAGTGTTCCCGTAACTAATGTTCCCCCATTCACTACTGCTAGTCAAGGTCTGGCATGACCTCCAATTTTAACTTGCTGGACATTGAACTGATCAGTGACTTCCAGAGGAGCTCAGAGGAAGATGGAAGAACCCCACACTGGACCACTCTTCTCCAGCTGTGTTCTTATTGTTTAGTCTCAACCAAATGAGCAGAAATTTATACATGAACAAAGCATCCTGGCATGGTTTCTTCCTCCTTGAAATCAAGTCGAGGATTTCCTATATCCCTAGAATTGGCGCTATTCCAGCTCATGTTAGATGATACCAGCACAAGTTTTAAAAAAATGAGGGTGGACCCAGGTAACCTGCTCCTCCCTATAGATTAGCTTCATAATGAGACTCTTCCTGCTTCTCTACTGAGATGAATTCATCCTAAATCATCAGTTGGGCAGATTATCATCCTTGGGTGAGGTTTCAGGAAAAAGAGGATTCAAGCTGACAGTATTGTGAGGCCAATAAGAACATCTTGTAATGAGGGCAGCTGGCCTCTGTGCCAGGGTGGAGATTCTATCTTGGCATTGCATACCTGCTACATTCCTGCCACAAAAATCTAAACAAATGAAAAAGCAAAACAAATCATGCACACCTGTGACTGCCAACCAACTGAGGTTTCTGTGCCCTGACAGCCACACCTGGAAGCCCAGGAGGTCACCTGCAGTGCCAGAGGAAAGTACCACTATAGTCAGCTGGTAGGAGGCACAGAAGTGCCCAGCTCCCAGGGATCTGGGACTTGAACTGATTGGTTAATGGTCGCAGAAAATGTAAGTCACCGAAAATGCATGCATATTTCCTATGTGTAAGGAAAACTCTAGGTGGAGGTGTGGCAGGAATAAGAAGCAGTATCTTCAGAAGATTCTGAAGAGGGTTGGGGGTGGGCAGAGACCTAGACTATGAGAACCTTTCAGAGCAACACCTGCTGGATATCTGAGATATTGAAGGAGTAAGAAGTAAATAACAGAGCTATATAAGGAGAGAGGAATTAAATTTTGCAGGACATGTAAATGAAATCTTCCTTTGACCTTTCTGTGGAAGATTTATTTTGTTTCAAAAAAAAAAATGGAGGAGGGTAAGGGTTACTGGATCTTTTTGAATTGAGTTTTTTATAGAGACTACCAAGGTGGAACCATCCCAAGCTTTATAAGGGTTAGGGTTACATACATGGTTACATAGAAAAAGTATCACAACAAGCATCCAAAATGCTTAGGTCCAAAATGCAAATCCAAAATTTACATTATAATTGATCCATTAAAAAAATAAGAAAACATTTTTTAAAAGCATAAAAACATGGGCCTCCCTGGTTGTGCAAGGGGTCAAGCACAGCACTGTGAAGCTATCTGCAGCCTCTGCAGCATGAGTTCGATCCCCATCTGGCCAGGGAGCTACCCACATTGTACAGCAGACCTCTCCTGTCTTGCCCGCTGCTCTCCTCAGCAGTGTATTTCAGTCAGTCTGCCTGTTCTGTTCCCCACTCTGGTAAATCCTCTCATCCCCCGCAACTCTGGCCTGTACCCCAGTTCTTGTATGCATAAATAAATAAATCTTTTAAAATAAATTTTAAAAAATTTAAAAAAAATAAAAGCATAAAAATGTGTGTTGGTGTTTGTGTGAGCTTCTACGGTGTTCTGGAAACACTGTTTCTGTATCACATGACAGTCTACAACTGACTTCCTAGGATTAGGTTAAGAGGTACAAACTAATTATTTTCTGCATCTTCAGCAGCATTGACTGGTAGAATCTTTCTGTTCTGAAGGCTGATGAGATAACAGTGTAATGCTGTGATAGGGTTTGGATCCAGAAGCAGTAAGTAGTGTTGGGAGCCAGTGGCATGACCTACAATGATAGAATAAACTTGAATTGTTCCTGAACCTGCTTGTCTTGTTCCTGTCCATGAAAGTTCCTCTAGGAATATACCTCTGAGATCTCCTGTGGGCATGAGACCACACACTGGGTAGAGCACCTCATCAAGGCAAGGTATTTCTCTAGGGTGTTTGCTGTACCTTCTATCCGTACAAGCAAATGTTCTTTCATAACAAAGGCACTATCAATTTGCTTGGGATGTATTAAAATCTTTATATATCAAAAATCAATTTGAAGTAACTAACAGATATTCATTTGTATCTATTTACCACACAAACGCACACATCTCTTTAAATTATTAGCTGACAATTGCTTCATTTTTGTGATATTTCGGCTTGACAAGCTCACTGATTATCATATAGAAATTATTCTTTGGTCTATCTTCAACTTCAGCTACATCATAAGGGACAAAAGAAATACTAAGAAATGAGGATAACATTTGTTTATGAATTTTCTTATAGCTGAAATGATAATTTATTTTTTAATTCTTAGAATAAAGAGAAGTACCACGAAATATTGTATGATTCTGTGAATGAATTTTGAGAAACTAAGATGCTACATTAATAACACGTTATATTGATTGTTCAAATGAGATCACATACACATCCCCTCCTAGTGTCCCATTCTCGACTACCTACTTATCACAACTACAACAAATTATCTCCAAATTGCTACAGTGAACAAACTCAAGAACAAAGATTCTGCACCAGCTCTTGTCTCCTTCAGTCAGAGATTTGAATCAGTTCGTTTCCATTCCTTCCCACTGCTGCCTAATTTATCCTCAAGGAAAAAACTCAGAGAATGGATACCCTGTTGGAGTGGTCCCAAGGAAGCAGTCTAGAATAGCAAAGCATTATAAGAATCTCTGGCTTAGACTGAACAAATCCTAGAACCAGCTGTCAAATCTATTAGAAGAGGAGCTTTCCTCGGCACTTTGTGATTTGAACCCCTAAATTCGACCATTGATTTAGTGACTAAATAGGGAAGCAATCATCATGCAAGTATGGGGGTGAAATAAATAATAAAGGGAATCTATTTTGGTTCATTTTGTGTATCGCTCTCACAATTTATACGAGAGGTCCCAACTGGAAGAAATTCACCCAATATTCTTTAAAAAATTAAGAGATTCAGAAATTCTAGTTGAATTTCAAGGAAGAGATGCTTGATAAAATCAAAGATGCTTGATAGTTCGGGAACTTTAAAAGTTTGTTTTTTGTTTTTTTTTATATCATACTTGCCCTCATCACCAACTACAGTTTGGGAGTATTAGAGGTTGTCAGTACAGCAAGAGGAGGAGTAGACAAGCAGGACTCCATCAGTATCTCTAATGGAAGATGGTATGTTGACAGCATAGGTGGGTGGGGGTAGAGGTATATCTGACTTCTTTACAAGGTTAGAACTAGAAATTGTTCATGGCACTTCAGAAGAGTAAACATCTATTTTCTTTGAACACTGGAGATTTAGTTCCTACTAAGTATGCTTGAAGCATAAATGAATAAAATAAAGTGCATCTTCTTTTCTTGGCTCTATTATATTCTAAGACATTCTATAACATTTTAATGAGCCCCAGTGGCAATTATTTTCCAGATTCCTATTAATTTAACCTCCCTTTCTTTCTTGGTTCTTAACTCCTCACAATGTTTGAAAATCCAAACTATATTTGCCATCTTTTAAGTAATATTGCAAAAGCTTAATAAATACATTTTAATGTGAAGTTTTACAGTAATACATATTATTATTAAATTGTAGTTATCTTCCTTAACTGTCTGTTAAAGACACCATTTGGATAATTGCTAGTGTTTCCTCACAATTAAAATCAATTAATTTGAACATTATTAAGACAAAGGGCCTTGGCTTCTTAATCACCTAACTTTAAGGATATACAACACATTAAGTGCACTTGCTTTATCATTAACGAATATATTTTTTCTCTAAGATCAATGCCAAACCAGATAAAATTCTTTTTTTTTTTTGCATAGAGAAATAGAGAAGAAATATTACCATTCAAAGATATCTAATACATATCTTAAAATACCAAATTACCACATTTTTCTTTATTACCAAATGTATGTTACTTGATTGTCACCGCCCCAGATCTTTGCCCAAAGGTGACCTTCTCAGGAAGGTTATTAGGTATCTTGTTTCTGTTCTAACGGATATTCATGTTTCGGTAACATATAGATTGCATGTTTCAGTTGGTAAGACATCACTGAAGAACTCAAAATCAAACTTACAAATGGGAAAACTATTTCTTTTAAAATGATATAGGAGGCACACATTCATTGCAATATCACGTTTCAGGATTATGTTCCTAGAACATAACGTATTGTCAAAGCACTACATCAAAATTATTTAATGAATTTCTGACTCCAGTAAAATCTCTTTCTACTACTCCTTCCCATCTATTTAACAGAATGTAAGATAAATTTATTGTCCATCCATGTCATATTTTTCTATGCCTGAATATGTGCATGCTAGAGGATAGAAAAGGAAAAGCTAAGCTCATACCTGATATTTTAACTGATCAAGAAATAATCAGGAGAAATTCTGGGTGGAATGGACAAAATATTGGACTTGGCACCTAATAGCTGCTTTATCAACTGACATATCTACTTGCAGAATTTTATGATGACCAATGGTGATGGCCACACACACACACACAAAAATGTGTGAAATGACTATATTTCAAAGAAATAAAATTTCACACTACCTTTCCACTAAACTCAGATTATTAAAAATATGCCATTAAAATACCTTTTTTTAAGATTTATTTATTTATTTTATGCAAGAACCCAGGGACAGGCCAGATGGCACGGGAGGGTGAGAGGTTTCACCAGAGACAGAGCGGGGAACAAAACAGGCAGACTGACAAAATACATTGCTGAGGGGAGCAGCGGGCACAACAGGAGAGGTCTGCCGCACCATGTGGGACCCTCGTTGGCTGGCCGGGATCGAACCAGTGCTGCAGAGGCTGCGGACAGCTTCACAAAGCGGTGCTCAACCACCTTTGCCACCAGGGGAGGCCCCAATAAAATACTTTTTTTTTAAAGATTTGTTTGTTTGTTTGTTTGTTTGTTTGTTTGTTTATACAAGCACTGGGTACAGTCAGAAGCGGGGGAGGGTGAGAGAATTCACCAGAGCCAGAGCTAGGAGCAGAACAGGCAGAAGGACCGAAGTACACTGCTGAGGGGAGCAGCGGGTGGCTGGAGAGGTCTGCGCGCCATGTGGGACCCTCCTCTGGTGGCCGGGGAGCAGCCAGGGATCAAACCGCCACTGCAGAGGCTGCGGGCAGCTTCGCAACCCAGCTCTCAACCGCTGCGCCACCAGGGAGGCCCTAAAATACTATTTGACTTCAAAAAAATTGATGAATCTCTCCTGAATCTTTGTTTTAATTGTTAATTGAAAAACAATCTATGCTTCCATTTCAAACAAACCTAGAGCCACATAATTAGATCATTCCAGAGATATTTGAACTCCTAGGAAACATGAAGTGGGCAAAAGAAATAATTTATAACATTATACAAATAAATATAATTTGCTCCATCTAAGGACCCTATTTAGGTTTACAGTTTAGCCGAGTTCTTGTTTGTGTTGTTCTCATTTACTGAGCTCTTCTGCCAGGAAGGAGGCTCTTCTGCAGACCTTTTAACACACAATGTCACATTTTATCCTCACAACAATTATTATCACTATGTTACATATAAATAAACTGAGGGCCAGTGAGTTAGCTACACAATTTCCTCCAAATCACTTAGGAGCACATAGAATCTTGAGGAGGATTTGAGCCCCGTAAGTCTCACTCCAGAAGACTGGTCCCCTCTGCTCTGCCATGCAGTTCCTACCTACACTTGGTCATCTTTAGAAGGAAACAAGAAGATCCTCATCTTAAACCAAAAGAATTTTTTTTTCCCTTACTCAATCTTTAACTCTGAAGTTCTAAAAGTACGAATAATTGCTTTCTGATTCTAGAGACAACCAATAGCTCCCCAATTTTTGAGAGCTTTTTGTTATAGACAAGTCATGCATTGCAAGGTGGCAATTACCGCCAAACTCTAAAATTATTTTCAAAATTTCTCTTCATTAAACCAATACTGATTTGGGAGAGATCATACAAATGACATTTTACCTGACCATATAGTTTAGTCTGTACACGATATTTTCAAATATATCCTATTTCTCTACAATCAAACTTAACTGATTTTCAAAAAAAAATTCCTTAATTAGGAAATATATTTAACTTTTTAAAAATTATTTAAGTAACATTCTGAAAGGTGATCCCTAATTAGATTATTATCATTGCATTTTCTCTTTGAAAAACTTTCTTTGAAGAGATTACCATATGTCTTTACTTAATTTTAATTATACAACAACTAATGATGTCTGACAGTTATCATTGGCCCATTGATTGAATGGAAATTCAAAAGCAATTGATTTTGAATAGTTTTCCTAGAATGGCATAGTAGTGGCTGAGCGAAGTCTTGATTCCACGTGACTACAATGACTAAAACCTAGAATGCAGCTTTTCTTCATGAACTGCTTCAGCTCATTCCTGCCTTTCTTGCCTCCTCTTTCAGAATCACATGATCCTATATTCATCTATACATTTATCTTTTTTCATTTATTCTTGCATTCACTCACTCTTTCATTAAGCAAAGATTTTATAAATGTCTGTGCTATGGACTGAATGTTTGGGTCTTCCCCAAATCCAGATGTTAAAGTCCTAACCCCCTATTTGGTGATAGGACTTTAGGGGATAATTAATTTTAAATGAGGTCATAAGGGTGTGACCTTGGTTCTATAGGATTAGTGTCCTTATAAGACAACAGAGTGTTGCTCGCTGATCTCTCTCTCTCTCTCTCTCTCTCTCTCTCTCTCTCTCTCTCCTCATTCCTTCCTCCTCCCTCCCCCGCTCACCATGCACATGCTTGGATAAATGGCCATGGGAAGACATAACAAGAAGGCAGCCATCTGAAGCCGGGTGAATTGTCTGCAATAGAAACCAAATCAGCCAGAACCCTGATCTTGGACTTGAAGCCACCAGAACAAAATTAAATGTTGCTGTTGAAGCCACCCAGTCTAGAGTATTTTGTTATATTGTCCTGAACTGAGTCTGGCAATTTCAGGTAATATGCTCAGCATTTGATGGCACCATAGGCAGTACATGTGGAATACAGTCAAGACACTGTATTTAAGGAGTACAGCTTTGCAACTTCTCAAGGAAATGTCACTCTATGAGAGAAGCTGGACATACAGTTTGGATGTTTTACAATGCTTTAAGGTCTTTAGTAAATTAATTTATTGGTGCTATTCTGGGACAAAATTTAAACAGTACTAAATTGTGAATAGAAAGTCCAGACACTGGTATCAAGGAAGAAGAGAAATTGAAGAATAATTAGAATCTGGTATGAGATGGAAAGGAAAAGGAGGTACCAGGTAGGGAGAACAGCATGTGCAAAGAATGGGGACTTGACCTAAGGAGGAACTCATGCATTAGATGTGGTTGGTGTGGAAGAGAGCACACAGATGATCCATTTTTTGGCTTGAGCAACTGAACAGATAATGTACTTTAGGGAGAAAAGAGCAGGATAATGCTGGTGATAGAAATGATTTATTCAGTGATGATAGGTTGGGTTTCTGCAGGGAAAACATTTAGAATCTGATACACAGTAGGCACTCAATGATTGTTTGCCAGATCTGGATTTTCTGTATTCATGTTTATTTTCCTTCACCTAAGAAGAGATTTTTTTCACCTTCAACTGAGGCTTTTTAAATGAAGGGATACCGAAAAGAGGTTTTACTAGTTAAGCACAAGTATCCATCTGAACAAACATAATAGAAAATCAGCTACAGGTGAGCACAAATATAAAATGAACATGATTAAAAATGAATACACAGGAGTAGGTTGAGATGTCTTTGTAACAACAACTCTGTTGCCTATGACTGGATTTTGTAATGTAAGATTTAAAAACAAAACAAAACAGTAGAGCCAAGAGAATACCTCTTTCAAGAATAACAAGTTGTCAAAATCACCAAAAATGTCTTTTCTCTACTTTTGTTCACCATGGATAAAGAACAGACAATCCAAGAGAGGGCAACCATGAAAATGGTGAAGAAAACTACTGAATTGACAACAGACTAAATTCTTGAAGAAGAGATAGGGAATAGTTGCTATTTAGCCAAAGAGTCATGAGCTCTTTATGACAGTATCTTGAATTTCAAACAATTAAACAACTCAGTTTTGACATAACAAAAAAGAATCATTTTACATTTCTCAAGGTATTCTCCCACATACATATTGAGACATTTTACTCCAGGAAGAAGAAGAAAAAAAAAAACATTATCTTTAAATTTCCTCTAAATACAGAATTTCCCCCAGGTTCACCCCTCACCCCAAAGCACAGGTCTCCTGTTTAAAAAGACACAGGGCTGCATTTACCAACACTGTAATTGCAAAATGATTCCATCATTAAGCTTTGGTTTATTCCAAGACTTCTGGATAATCTCTAGCAGTACTGCACTTGTTGTTTAACTCTAGAGATTTTGTAATAAAAGTTTAATGAGTTACCTATTATTAGAATGTTTATAGCCATGATTTTAAGGTGAACAATAATGACGTAAAGTTCATACGCATTTGGCTTGAAATGTATTCAACTCACATATCAGTTAATGCTACAGTGATTTTCAAAAAATCCCTTATCAATATACGTGTCTAAAGGCAATGTAGCTAAACCACAACTTTACTGGATCTGTGGCTAAGAACAAAACTAAAGAAGGATTTTCTCCACTTGTAATCATGTCAAAGCCAGATCTTAACTTTTGGCATTTCAGAATTTGAACAAGAATTGTTTTTAAGAGAACATACCAAAATAAATCTAGTTTATCTGATTTCTGTCTAACTGAAATACTATGAAACCAAAGGTCAATCATATCTCCAAAAATACCTTCTTGCCCATATAAAAGTTGCCTGCAAGTATTTCAATATAAACCAATTTTTTTTAGAAATCATGATACAATAGTTTAACCACAAGTCTTCTATTTATAAAATAAGTGGAAATATATATGTTTGCACAAAATCTGCATAAAGTTCATAAAGTCAGAAAAAGAACAGATAACTGTTTTTAATGAAATAAAATTTATTTGGATTTTATAATTAGACTATAACTTCTCATTCTTAGACATTGCCAGATGGATTCTATGAAGATTATGGCTAAAACCAGTGATTGATTTTCTTATTATTTTTTGCTGTCATTTTTATGTATGAATTGATCATTAGATCAATTTGAATATAAAGAATCACCACAAAATTCAGTACAGTGCTCACATTGTGGAAACAGGTAGAATCAAAGCATGGTAATCACAAGGAAGGCAAAATATATTAGAAGATCACGGAGCAAAATGAACATGTGGGGTTAAAGTAAAACCAACTTAACTCAGACATAAAGTGGAGAAAATGCCCCTTTGCTCAAGTCTTCCAAGCCCCTCCCCACAAAGAAAATATGGTAAAGTCCAGTAAACATGCCCTATGATGGCGTTTGTTTGCTTGGACAGACACATACAGTGTTTCCGAAAATTAACATAAACACTATATGCCCTTCCTTTAGTTTATTTTCTTCGATACTATTCTTTGAATACTCATTGTTTGAGGTTCCTTCCATTATGCCACACCTTTAAGCAATACCTTGTTTCTATCAAGAAGTGAGATTATCTGGGGAGGTTGTTCTTAGTGACCTATTTTAGACATTTTGCAACAGAAGTAATTTGCTTATTTATGGTCACTTAAAATATAATATCTTCCTTATACATCCAAATGCATGTAAGTGTGTTACTCAAAATATAGTCTTACCTCCCATCCATAACTGGGGTCTTTCAGGTTTGTCCTCTGCTCTCCTACATAAGGCCCAAACTTTTCACCTGCTTCAATCTTCCTTTTTGTCCATATTCCTAGTCCCGCTCCAGGCATATTTGACTCTCGAAGTTCAAATTCAGCAGGAATGGGAATATCATCAGGGATGTAGATCGGGGCTTTGTATGGAGAGCCCTCCTTTGGAGTAAAGTCTTCGCTGGATGTGGCTGGGGAGCATGGCTCTTGAATATTGAGGGAAGGAGTGCTGCCTACTCCATCTGTATCTGGCATCTCTTCCAAAGGAATTTCAGGGTAGCTGCCATAAACACACTCATTACCTATGAAGAAATAAGAACTTCATGAATTCCTATTGGTAGAGAATAGTTAAACTTTGGCAGCTTGGTCCTCAGTTTATAATGTTGTTTTCTTTAGTGACACAATAGGGAAGACAACTGTCAAAATAGGCCAGTATTAAAAATCTCTATTATTCACAAGTGGGGGGAGAAGTAATTATCACTTCTGAGTTTTATCTGTGGTAAATCCATAAATCAAAGGAGCTTATCTTCCACTGTCAATACTCCTATGGGCAAGACGATCCATATCCAGGTGGGAAACAATCAGCAATTTAATTATTGGTCTAAGTGAAATAGCAATAACATGAAAACCTGGACATGGACAACTCCACACAACCATCCCAAAATGGAGCTGATCACATTATACAAGATTTTGGAAAACTGTGTCACGTAGTGGTATCTTGGACTAAATTTAAATTGTAGGAGAGTCATTCAAGATTCCAAAGGCTGGCATGTGCAGCAAGGCAGGATTATTTATTGGCGTATTAATTTGTGTTTGTTCTTTCTCTATTTTTTCTTTCCTGTTTCAAACACATGACCAAGCTCTTGGTATTTCCTTGCCTCAGTAACTGGTGCATATTATTAAAATTATTAAAGAAACTAGATGACTTTTCAAGAGAAAATAGGAGAAAGGAGTGTCATGGGGTATGCCAAAAAGAGAGAAAGTTTCCTCCAAACCGAGAAATGGTACAGTTCAGTGAATTTCCGCATGGAACAGTGATGTGGTGGAGGTATCAAGATCATTATGGGATAGCAGGTAGAGTAAGTAGGACTGGATGCTCAGCATGGACATTCAAGGGACTCCCCAAAGCAGCACAGACCCAACACCAAAATAAAAAACCACCTCGGGTCCATGCACCTGTGGGGGTGTGGGGGTAAAGAGGTGGA
Organism: Talpa europaea; assembly: GCF_964194135.1. NCBI lineage: Eukaryota > Metazoa > Chordata > Mammalia > Eulipotyphla > Talpidae > Talpa > Talpa europaea. Next base: position 70,351,483 of record NC_140070.1, read on the forward strand.
GAGTTTGCCAGAGAGAATAATACAATAGTGGGCTGAATTTCCCCACCAGTTTACCAGTTGAAGAGCATTTGCATTGTCTTAAAGAAAATAAACACATACTTCTTGTCCACTAGGATTATGAACTAAAGGACAAATCTGATTTGTTTGATTAGTCGACCTTCAAGATGAGAACTGAGAAAAATGGATTAAAATGACAAAGATATAGATTTTAGTCAGAGACATCCCAAAATAAAATGGATTGCCTCAAGTTCCCTTCACAAGGGGTCTAATGTAGCCTACATAACCATGAGTCAGGGATGATAGGGAGGGATTGTTGATTTAGGTCAGTGACACTAGATGACCTTTAAAATCAAGTAATAATCCTCAAAACCCTGCAGTTCTATGAATTGTTATGGTCTTCCAAAATACTTTATTGAGCTAGGGAGCAGAAGAACCTGGATTCTAGCCCCAATTCATTCTCTTAATTATAACAGAAATTAATTAACTTTTCCACTCGTTTAGTCCAAAAAGCATGCAAGCATACATGAACAATGATGTAAAAGATATAAATAAATAAATAAACAAATAAATAAATAAATAAATAGATGCATGTAAGCCTAAAAAAAAGAAAAAACAGTCCAGCAAGTACTGAGTTCTCTTAGAGTTTTGTGGAATGCAAGGTGATAACACATTCGAAAGTATCTTTCTAATGAGGTGTTGGTTCTTGATTCAAGCAATGAGATAATGCCATTTTTAAAAAGCATAGCCCTGAACTCCAGAACCCAACCTTATACCTATGGGACATTTGATCTCAATATACATACTCATTACCATTTAAAGTTCAACATATCCAAAATCTCATGTTATCATTTTCCCTCAAATGAAATCTCCTGCCCACTTGCCCAGATCCATTACGAATAATTTCCTCCTAATTAGTCATATTTAAGATTCTAAAATAACATGGGCATTTTCTTTATCTTCCAACTATTCAGTCTTCAAGTCATGCCTATTCTTCATACAAAGTGTTTACCTTCATCTCATTCTTTCAAACCATGTTTTCATTCCTGCATTTTCTAACAGTCCTCTTAATAGTATTCTACTCCCAATCTCTTTCTAGTATTCCTCAACACTGAGCCTGGATTTACCTTCCTGGCACATACAATTTCCTGTGCAATAGCTTCCAATAATTCTCAGTGTCCACAGATAAAATCAAGAGCTCTTAGGTTTGCAATAAAATCTCCCTCAGTTTAAGAATGGGTTGCCCTTTCTCTCTGACTCTCAGCACTCCTCAGTAGGTATCCCAGGCCAAAATAAGTTTACCCCTGCCTCCTAAGTTCAAGTAGCATTTCCTCTGCAGTTCTTCCAGCAGAGATATCCCATCTCTGCTCATCCAACATCTCTCCAAGTCAAGTCAAATGTATCCCCAGATATCCCACGTATCCCCATTCCATGAATTCTCCCTCTCAGTCTGTTGATCAAGATTTAGTACATTGCTGCCTTGAGTTTAATATGAATGATTCTTTTATTCCCAGTACAGAAGTGGGCCCTTAAAAACAGACTCAAAACTCATACTTTTTAGGAATTCTCCAAAGTAATCTGCATAAAAGTACTTAACAAAATAGGCCAATTAACCTAACATAATTTTAATTATTATCAACTCAAATCAATATTTTTCTATTAAATATGGGAAATTATTTTGATCCCAATAAACACCTTTGTTTTTTTCTCTTTTAGATTACTGACTTTTTATTTCTTTTTAAATTTATTTTTTATTTAAATATTTTATTTTATATAATTCTTACATCTTTTTTCATCTTTGCACAATGTATGCATTTTCATTTTGGTTATATTCCCCATACAATTGCACCTCCCCCCCTTATTTTGACTCTAGTCCTTCCTTTCCCACCCTTCCCTCCCACCCCCTCCCCTCTTAGTGTGTCTCTGGTTTATAGTTGCTTGTTGATTTTGATTTTTGCTTTGTATTGATTAGTCTTTTTCCTGGTCTCTTATTTAGGTTTTCTAAATTCCTGCTATGAGTGAGACCATGCGGTGTTTTTCTTTTTCTTTCTGACTTATTTCGCTGAGCATGATCCCTTCTAACTCCATCCATGTTGCTGCAAACTGCATGTGTTTATCTTTTTTGATTGCTGAGTAATATTCCATTGTGTATATGTACCACATCTTCTTGATCCAGTCATCTATTGTTGGGCATTTGGGTTGCTTCCATAGCTTAGCTCTTGTAAATAATGCTGCTATAAACATAGGGGTGCAGGTGTACTCTGGTTTCTCTTCAGGTAGTATAAATCATTCACCTTTTAAATTTATTTTTAATTGAGATAATATTTAAATATCCTCTTCAGGTATTGCCCTCAGTACATCTACCATCAACTCACCCATATTCCCCCACCATAGTCCACTGCCAAAAAGCACCTTTAAACCAACAGAGAAAAAACACAATAGATAATAAACTCATCTCCAAGCATAGTATCAAAAGAAACAGTTTTAATAATACCCTGAAGACTATGGGTGCTTTGGTGGTGGGCACACTATGGTGACTGCAACTGGGGTACATACTAACAAATTACTAACAACTATGTGAACCAGTGGCACGTCAATGAAATTAAATAATAATAATAATGGTGCCCTAAAGAAATATTATCAGGAAATACACTTCAGGATTCAAATAGCCTTGATAAGTCTATCTAATTATATTCCCGGAAAATTTTACTCTTTAAGCTAGAATAGGGAGTTCAAAAATACTCCTGATATAGCTAAAATCATATTTTAAAAATTCTTCCTATAATGATGACATTAGACTACTGCAAATGCAAGGTTATTTTGCAGATCCTTAAAAGGATTTATCACCCATTGTAAAGATTTTGTTTTACTTGAGAAGTAAGTGCTATAAATTGGAAGGCATTGTATAATCTACAGACTTCTCCATGTGAGCAGCAGGAAATAAAAAGACATCTAAATGAATAGCACAATTTCCCACAGTAATTATCTATTAAAGTTCAGTAAAATTTCCCCTATTTCCTCAAAGGGTTAAATCAGTCAAACTGTCAGTTTCATAAAAGTGATCTCAAATCTTGAAGCATATAGAAAAACCCATCTGGGCCTTCCCACTGGCATAGCTGACCCCATGACCTTTGAGTTACCCACAAATTCTCCCAATGCATAATTTAAACAAGTGCATTTGGATTTCAATTCCTGTGGAGACAAAATGCACGTGTGCCCAGGCTGCTGCACAGAAGAATTTGAATTTAAAGCCTGAGTGCAATTCGCTTACAATGGCAAAAAATTCCAATTAAACCTAAAGAACAACTTCTATAGGTCAAGCAAATCCAAGAGAAAGATTCGCAGTCCTATTCATCCACTTGCAGGCATTAAATGTATATGCAAAACCAGGCAATTTATTTTCAAAGCACCATAAATCTAGTATCATCTGAATTAAATATAAAAAAGGGCTGTGAAGGGAAAAAATTGGAAATATAAAACTGCTGAGGTTTATGTGTTAAAACATGCAAAAGTATTTAATATAATCTAGTATTATGAAATTTTCAACAATGAATGCAGTTTATAACACACGGCATTAAATATTTGCATAAAAACAAAGTAAACTAATGCCCTCTACATATGTTATTGAAGAACTATCAAAAAAACTGCCAAAACATTTCATCTAAATGACAAGCTACCCAATTATCATATCTCCATTAGATCTCTATTATTGGCATGTGGGGAGGAGAGAACAGGTAGATCCTTTCTTGAGCTGTATCTATAGTTAATGAAAGAAAGCACTGTTCAGATATCACACTGACAGACTGGGCACACTGACAATAGGTAAGTTTCAGGTAAAAGTAAGTTCTACATACATCTGTAGTCCCATGAGGATGAATAATCCTTGCAACTTCTTGGAGATGAACTGCCTGCTACTGGAATTTTTTTCATGGGTCCTTTAGGCTTGTCACTGAGTGAAGCCAAAAAGACAAGCTTACTGTTGGATTTAAGGCAAATGATTTGGAAAATGCTCTTGGAAATCAATCTCTTCATCATATTTTAGGAGTTCTAAATTGGACACTTGGAGACCAAGCAAGAACCCACACTTGGATTTTATTATATTTATTTCTATGACTCTTTGAATAACTAACATATATTTCCTTTTAAGGAGAATTCCACTTTGAAAACATATCAGAATCTGCAAAGAGAAAACTAGAAATAATACTGATAAAAATAACTTGCATAGATGTATCTATATTTTCTCATTTTGATGCTCACAATCCAGTGAGAATACCATGATGAGAAGAATAAGCCTCTATTTTGCAAATGTGGAAACAGTGGAGCCAGCTGTCCAACTCCAGTCCTCTTTAACTCTCAGACAACTTGCTTTTTAAAGATAAGTTTTCAGGGGCCTCCCGGGTGGTGCAAGGAGTTCAGCACCACACTATGAAGAAATCTGCAGCCTCTGCAGCAGGAGTTCCATCCCTGGCCGGCCAGGGAGCAACCCAAATGGCAAGGCAGACCTCTCCTGTCTCCTCCGCTGCTCCCCTCAGCAATGTATTTTGGTCAGTTTGCCTGTTCTGTTCTCCACTCTCTCTCTGATGAATCCTCTCACCCCCCATATCTCTGGCCTGTACCCCAACTCTTGTATGCATAAATAAATAAATCTTAAAAAAAATAAAGACAAGTTTTCATTTGCTTTTTTTTTTCAAAATTCTGACAATATTATGTAAATGGCTTATGTTTTCTTAAACTTTCACTCAGTATTTTATTATGAATATGTCCTTATTTTTTAAATATTTTCTAAAACTATATTTCATTGTTGCATAATATTCCATTACATGACTTCACAAGTGAATTATTTCCATATCATTTATTTAGGCTAACTCTAATTTTCTGATACCATGAATACCACTGAAATGAACATCCTTTCCTATAAATATTTGTATGCATCTATTTTTATTCCCTTATGTTATCTTCCTTTCAGGATGCCTAGAAAGTATTGACAGACAACTTTTGGCATATATCAATTTATACTTCTACTATCCATACTGGCATGTATTATCATTTCTTGTTTTTGTAATTTGGTAGTATGATAGAAAAGACTATATACCTATTGATGCTTTCATTGACATGTAAGGGATTACTGAGACTTAATATGTTTGTCATTCATGTTTCTTCTTTTGTAAATTGTTTATTGCTTTTACTCATTTTTCAAATTTTTAAGATTTATTTTTATTTAACTTATTCATTTGTTTTTCCACCACATGAGTGAAATCATACAGTGTTTATCTTTCCCCATCTGTTTGCCCATTTTTAATTGTACTTTTATTGGTCTGTCTTATTCATGACAAAGAAATTAACACTTGATTTAGTTTTGCTACTTTCCCCAGTAGATTATTTATCATTCGGTTTTTTAATGGGGATTTTGTTTTAAAAAATTTAACTTTTATGAAATGAAGTCTATTTTTCCTTTGTGATTTTTACCTTTTTCTTAGAAAGTCCTTACTCATCCTAAGGGAAAAAAATGGATTCTTTTGTATTTTCTTTGAGTTTTATAGTTGCTTTTCTACTAACTTTGGATTACCAATGATTTACTGCTGAGTGAAAAGCAGAGAAAAATGATCTCATTTATTTGAGCTCCTGTGAATGGCAGGCTAGAAAAAAATGCCATTTCACTCATAATTCTTTGGTTCTTATTTGCAAGGCTGGCCTAAAATACCTTCTCTTTTTGTGGGTTTTATATAACTCACCATTTGTTTCACTTGGCCTCTCTGCCTAGTTTAACTTAAATCTTCTGGGCAGTTGCCATTCAAAATCCTGAGTTTCACCATTAATAGCAATTCCATACCCATAGAATACTTATCACTCAGCATTATCATTAGCGATACCAACACAAATGATTTTCCTCTCTTCTCCACATTACTTCACTGATAGAAAATATTTAGCAAGTGAACAAATTAGCACAAGCAAGTAATAGTAAAAGCATAGCTATATGGTTTGACTATAGAGTAAGACTGATTTCTGTATTGCACAAGAAATCAGTTCTTTATACTCAGTCATACATACATATGCATGTAATGGCACATCCGTGTGTATTTGCAGTGTGTGTGTGTGTAATAGCTCACTAATCTTAAAAATAGGCTGAGACAGAAACATGTTTTGAGATCTCAGGCAGACTGGTTGAGATCATAACTGCATGAAACAACTGCCAGGAGGAGACCAACTGGGGAATTGAACAGATTAGGTAAGTCAGAAATTTAGACATTTCCCCCCATTATGTTCCTTATTGCAGTTTTGTAATAAAAACATGAGCAAACTTCAAAGGAAGCTCTGTAGTAAAGGTTAATTGCTACTAAAGAAGAGGGTGGGCCCAAGCGCCAGTCCTTTGTGCCCAACTTGCAAGCAGACAGGAAGGATTACACGTGGCTGCGAGCTGAGGATGTGTGCCCAGTTCTAGGAGAAGAGGTGGTGCTGCCAAACCTCAGAGCCCCACCAGGGACCTCCTGGGAGGACATGAGCACATGGACATGAGTCCATGAGTCGATGCCTACTAAGGGGGGCGGGGCAGAGGAAGGAGGGGGAAGACATTCATTTCCTTCTAAAATCCAAACCGGACATGCTCTTCTTCCCTCATTAGGACAGCTCCAGAGCTGCTGCAGAGGTCTGTTTGTGAGAAAGCAGAGGACCTCAGGAGCCAGCACTTCTGCACAAACAACACAGCTAATAAGCACACTCTGGGTTAGAGAAAAGGGTGGAGCTCGAGGAATGCCTGATGCATAAACAGAACAAAAAATGAGGCTATAAACTGGCCAGTAAGTATTCTGTGAGAATAGGCCCAAGATAATGAAATTTGAGAGTCCAATTAAAGGAAGAAAGCAAACTAATAAAAATAAGGAAAATCAACTTCCAGAACACTGACTTAAATTAACTTTGAAGACTGGAAGTGAGGATCCAGAGGTACAGGCTTAGGAAACACTGGCATCTAATAGAACGGGAAGTCACAGGGACGTGGACTTCAGAACGGGCTGTTCCAGAATGGAGTGAGAAGAAAATGGACCTCCACGGAGTGTCTTGACACTGGACTACATTTGTAGAATTCTCATCTCTGAGGCCATTATTTCTGGGAAATAATCTATCAATGTGACTTGGCACATGGAATTTTTTAATGACCCTTTAAGCTTCTTTGTGTCTCTAGTGTTGGCTACTTCCTTGTACCGTGCTATTCCACCTCTGCCTTATAGGCACCCCTCCCAGTGTTTCCTAAAGATACTTCATTTATGGGCTGTCAAAAAGACCCCAAAACTATGGAAGAGTATTGGGAGGCAAGCAAAAAGTGCCACATGAGCTAAAAGTTAAGGACCAAACGAATGAGCAAACATTTCTCATAGCTTTGTGCTCACCTCTTGCTTACGCTGTGACTGTTAAATCTGGCTGAGTTTCTTCCTTTCCTAGGAAATTCACAGACATCTCACTAAACGAGGATGGTTTAAGAATTAAACTGGTAGCTTCTCAACTATATGAAATGGGCTTGGTCAATTCTGAAAGTTCCTCTTCAGAGGGGAAACTAAGCTCTAAAAAATGGTTATGGGAAGAAATTGCCAGAAAGTTTTATGTTGACACATCAGTAAAGCCCTTTGGTATCTACTTACAGAATCTAAACAAGCTGAAATAAAGGTCTTAAGTTCTGTGAGTCCTACTCTAAGGAAAAACATGATCTGGCTAATGTTTAACATATTCTGTTGTTATGCAGCCACGATCCCCAACACCACTGGAACAGCCAGGTAAGAACAGACTTATCACCTATCAGATAGTGTTGCTTTTGCGTTACAACTGTGCCTCAATTTTCTTTTAAGAATTTTTAAGAGACTTTGGCAACTTTTGACCTGATGGCTTTTCTCATAAGCTTTTTGGATCCCCAAAGTGATTTTCCATCAGATTAATTTAGAGTAAAATAGCAATGTCCTAAAATCAAGTCACAGCAGACTGGGTGGTTACTTCTCAAGCAGGCTGAAATGACCAGAGTACAGCCTTTCAGTATTCAAACCATATCTACAGTAATTATTTGCCAGCGTATCTAAAAGAAGGCAGGCATTTCCTGTTGCACACAAGTGGGACACTCTTATCTAAATTACTGTTTAAACAGGTATTTAAGAAAAGACTATCACAGGCAGGAATTTACTGATGACGGAACACATTAGTTTAGGGCTGGACACATTAGTTGAGGACTGACCATTGTCAGGAAAGGAAGCATATCAGCGTCAGGAAGGTATAGAGAATATTTTACAACTCCCATACGGCGCAAGATGGGGGGAGGGGTGTAAACTATGCCGTTGGCGTTTGGAGAAAGCAGGAGTGGCACAAACCCTGACATGGAGGTCTGGATCAGCAATGTGTCACCCTCACCCCGCGTGACCCCAAGAGTCACAGTCTGCGCATCCTAGCTTTGTCCACTCCCGATTCCCCTACCCATTACATAAGCACCTTGGACAAGTTCAGCCCCAGATCAACCCCATTCTAATTCCTGTTCTTTATAATGAAAACCAAAGGATGGTTACAGTTTGGTGTACCGAAAGTTTATAAAATACATTTCCTGGAAAGACACTTTGAGAATTGGGTTGGTCTCTCCCGACATGTAACCTAGGAAAGACTGTGCTCTGGCTGCCTAACGTTGCTCTAACCAGTGAAACTGGAATTTATTCCCAGTAGAGGCTTATAAAACTGGGCTGTTATTCTCACATTAAGTAGACTGCCCTCTGGTGAGGACTGTGGTTTATGTGTGGGCAGAAAGTGTGGTTTACTACCTCTAATTTGTTTATGTTGTTGATGGTGGTTTCAGAGGAAAGCTGCAGCCCTTTGCATGTTAAAAAGTGACCTGATTTGCTTCCTTAAAAAAAAAAAAAAAAAAAAAAGTGTTTAAGGAGAGGTGGGGAACGTGAGGGTACATTAATATGTCATTGCCAATGGAGGGGCAACTGGGCAACTGGGATCCATTTGACTAAAGCTCTGCTTCATTCAGCTCTGCATGTGAAATGAGAGCCCCAACTTGTTTATTATAATTACCTAAGTGTGGCTTGGTGGCTTTTGGCAGAGATCCTTCTTGCCTCCAAAGGAGAGACCAAAACTCAGGAGCAACAAGTTAAAGAAAGGAGGGGTTGGAGGAGGGTATTTTGTAGCAAGGAAATGGAGTTCTAGTACAAGCTGGGTGAGCATATTCACAGCCACCCCCAAAAGATGAAGATCAAAAAATAAATGAGACTGAGTTCTACTGTCTACCATATGGTAAACAAGGATGGATGTGCAGGACTAAATAAACAGTGTAAATCTAAGTTCAAATTCATTCACACAGCACACTCCACGCTGACCCTTCCCTGCTGCTGCAAAACAGAGGAGCTTTCTTATAATCAGGAGTCCTGCTAAAGAAAGGAAAATAATTATGCATGTCCGGCAGAAGAGGGAGTTGTAGCAATGGCTTGCTGATAAACGAGGACAAACCAGCAAGGAACACTAACCTACCCACACTTTTGACTTGATAAGTAGCACAGAGTGCTCAAAAGAATGAAATTTTGTTAGAGTCTCAAAATTAGCTTTTATTTGAAAATGAACAATGGTTCCTGTCCTCACAAGAATAGGTAACAAAAAGACAATAATGACTTCTGATCTTAAAGTGATTCTATGGGGAAATCACCTTGATTTGGCTAATTTCAGCATGGTCTCTGATTGCTCCCATTGCAAATTTAGTATCTTCAGTGTAAAATAAATTCATATTGTTCCAAAGAGTGCAATTTTCTACCTCCATTTCAAGCTCTGAAGGGCCCCATATTGAATTTCACGACACTACATTGAATTAAACGTAAAATCATTCAAAACCATGAGGATGGATGGAAGTCATTGAAAAACATAAAGGAGGGGTTTTCTTTTTAATTTGAGAAACCATTATACACTTTGATAAAAAATGTTTTCAGAAAAATATGAACAGATGTGCTCTGCATATGTGTATACATTCACTAAATAGCACTTATGATTTGAGAGGGGGTAATTTCAACATTGCTAAGTGGTAACACAAGCTAGGTATTTAAGGGAATGATATAATATGACAACTTCATAGACTACCAAACTCTGTATGGTCTCTGGAAATTGTCATTAACAACATGTACAATAACTGGTAGCATTAGGTGGTCTGTACAGTATCCCTCATGTCTAATTGAGTCACACAGTCTGAGACACTTGACGGGCACCAGGCACTGCCTCCTAATGAGAACTGACTTTTAAAAAAAAGGCATTCAGTACCTCTTCTATATAAATTACTATCATTTGCAGCAAGAGAGGATTATAAATGTTTGCTGGCAAAAACTAAATTTATTTACAAACTGGGTCTAATTTATTTATGACTCCAGTACAATCGGCTTTTGTGGAAATATTTATGCTATCTGTACTTCTGCCTCACTAAACTCTACCACAATCGTAAACACTGTTGAAAAATTATTTGCAGTTAGAAGGATTTAAACTACCCATTATATCACCAGCTAGTGCCAGTAAACTTTTGCACTGGTTGATAAAGTTTCCCACGTGGAATAAATACACATTTGACTTTTAAAACCTTTGTTGGGCTCCATACTTTGAAAAGTGAAGGATTAAATAGATTGTCCTAGACTACTAACTTTGTATGAGTGTTTTGGTCACATATTTCTGTTGAATTATTGTGGGTGGCTACAAAGTATCTGGATTTGAATTCTTTTCTAGAATTAAAAGTGAAATGAAGTGATTGAGTTGTTGGAATGAAAGTCTGCCAAAAATGCTGCTTCTCAGACTTACTCATCTACCACTTACAGAACATTTATTTTGTATCATATAATGCCTGAAATAGTGCAAGTTGCTCAGGCTAGATATATGTTTAAATAAGGTAAATGTCCTGCCCTCAAGGAACTTTGAGTTGAGTAGTGAACAGCGAGACTGTAACAGGTACATGGCAATAAAATAAGGTTTAAGATGAGGTTAGGAAAAGTGAGGAACATTAAAAGTTAAAAATAATTCTGTAATTGAGCCTGCCAATCTTATAGAAATCCAAGCTCTAGACTGACTAAAACCATATACATATAAGTTGTTAAAGAATAAACCTCTTGTTTCTATTCTTGGTGGAAATGTAGTTATTGTTTGCATTTATTTCTGAGTTCGCAGTTATTTCATCAGTTATGCACAGTAAGGTGAAGATCGAAACAGGGGTGATTCAACCTCACTACTTCTAAATAGCTCATAAATGATTGCTCCAACAAGTTCTAAGACAGCATTGCCCTATTTCCATGACAAAATAAGTCAAGAGAATGCCACATGGATAGACAGTTTCATATTTCTGATTTCCCTATATCACTGAAAAAAAAAAAAACAACTAGAAGTTTTGCTGTGAATCAAGTAGTCTTGCTGGAAATCCAATGTAATGCCCACTAGTCTATAAATGGCCCAAACCACAATAGTTATCTTTCAGTTTGAGTTGAAGGTTGTGCCAAACAAGCCAGAGATGGTTCTGAATGACCTCAGAATCATGCGGTAGTCTGAGCCAAGACTGACGCCATCATCCTGGATCCTCCAATCTCAAGCAAGAGTCATCATAGAAAAGGCAAAACTATGTCCCATGTAACACTCTGCTCCAGAGGCATGGCTCTTACCCAAATAACATCACAACGTGCCTGCCAGGGTCAAAGTAACTTATCCAAAAGCCAATAAGTTTTGGATATCCAAAACATGCAAAAAGTAGCAAAATGAATTTCAGAACTGTAGTTTTGTGGTAAAAAATACTCTCAGAAAAAGGAACAATTTATTCATCAAGATGCTTTGTAAAAAGGAATGCAAAAACCCAGATACTTATAATTTCATATTTATTTTTTCTAAAGTGACTATCTTTTTTAAAATATAATTTATTCATATATATTTTAATCATTGTTCATTTTTGTACAAGGTTTGCTTTCTCCTCTCAGGTGTAGTCCCCATAGAATTCCCCTTGCCAATTCATCCGTGCACCATTGCCATAGTCCCTGGTGCTCTTCTCTCCCCGGCTTTGATCCCTCTCTCTCCCCCCCACCCTGCAGAATGTCTCTGATTTATAGTAGCCTGTTAATTTTGTATTTTTATTGTTATTAATGTCCCCTGACCCTTTATTTCATTCCCTTATATTCCTCCTATAAGTGAAACCATCCAATATTTTTCTTTTTTCTACTGACATTTCACAGAGCATAATCCCTTCCAGCTCCACCCATGTTGCTACAAATGGCATGAGTTTATCTTTCATATTTAGTAACATGTGCACACAAGAGTTTACCACCCATTTATGTCAACATTATATAAAATGACTCTTACTTAGATTAGAAATTATTCTCCAGAATAAGCAAATCTCAGTGGTTTTGTTTTGTGCTCTTGATGATCACTTTATGGACTTACTCCAATAAATCTTCTTTACCAAACGGCTTGTTTTAATAAGTTTTACAGCTATATTAGTTAGGTTCATAAAATCTTTTGACATTATGTTGCTTCAGCCTCAGGATAATTGATTGAAATATCAATTTTAATAGCAATGTAGAATCTCAGAGCTAAAGGAGCCAAAAAATGATCAGCTTGCTCATCTAAACAACCAAGATGCTTGTAGATTTAAATATGCTGTGGGTCAATCCAAGTAAACCAATGTAAACTTGCATCTCAAGGGAGAAAAGTGGAAATGTTCTAAAGCTATCAAAAGAATTTGATGTTAAGAAAATTCACTGGAGGCAGGAAACATATCTGAAGTCTATAGAATCTATTGCCGATGCAGCAATTTGAACTTTGTACTGTTGTTGCTTTCGTTTGTTTTTGTGGTGTTGTTGAATTTATGTATCTTCATTCAACATTTTAATACTCATTACTACTACTAAATCTTAGAAACTATGATCCAACATATGCTACAAACCATTAATCATTTAGTCAACAAGACTTCTCTATGCAAAGCACCATGGGGGGAGATTTAAGATGAATAAAAGTGAAATTGCTGATTTCAAAGGATTTACAAACTAGTCTGGGAGATAAGACAAATGCCCAGGAAGAATTAACTTCTGTAATATAAAACTGCATTGAATAGAGAGACAACAATATTCAACACTAAAAGTGATATTCCTCTTCTTTAAGAGAAAACTAAAGTGGGAGATGGCTAAGTGATGAAGACAGATAATCGAGAGGATTATGAAACAAAAGGTTATAGACTGCGGCAGAGCCTTGGAGAGGTAATGACTTTTAATTGGATTGAGTTTATCATATTTGCAGAGGTACAGCAGACATAGAAGAAAGGATTAGAATGATTTCCACTTTCCATTATTTGGCATAATGAGAAAACAGAGGGTGGTCCACATCCCTCATACATTTTATGAGCTAAAGTTGATGCTTAACATGTCAGTTTTTGGTAGCATTGAGCTCTCTTAAATAAACACATTTATCTGGACATAGTTAAGTCAAAAATAAGTCACCTAGAAAAAAGGTTACAGGTCATTAATTTGCATAGTACAAAGGATTTATGAATTTTTAAATTAATGCTTCTGGGTCTCTTCACCATTTCAAACAGTAGGCTATCTGCATTTTCTTCAAAGTTTAGCTGGTCTAAATGGGCAAATAAAAATTCTTAGCTTAAAGAAAAAACAGCTGAACAGAGTTTCTTCTAGGTGGAAAAACAGTGCATTGTAAATTTGTTCAAGAAATGGCATTATATATATATCAAATCAAAACACATAAAAACCAATCAAACAAAACAATGAATGTAAATATATGGTGTGTCATAAAATGATCACAAAATCAGCATATCCCAAATTGAAGTGAGCCCAAGTGGGAAAGGTTAGTAAAGCATAATTTCATCAAACTCCTCTGGGATATAAGGTAATAAGGGCAGGGACCGTGGGTGCCTGATTCACTGCAGATTCCCCAAGGCCCTGCAAAGTTTCCAGTTCATGATAATAATTTAATGTGCATTTTTTTGACTCAAACACCAGCCCAAGCAAGTTAATTGTGCTGGAAGTGTAAGTGGTACCTTCTTTCCGTTCTCCTAATTGAGAAGTTCTAACACAAACATGCAAAAGACATCCACATACTGTCATCTGTCTGTTTAAGGATACAGTAAAAATGCCACACTGAAGGAAGGAAAAGTGCATGTTGAATCCACATATGCTTGTGTATGCACACATTCACACACACACACACACACACACACACACTATTCCAAATGTTTGAGATGCTAATATATTAATTTAACCAAGAGGAATCAATTTAGTTTGTACTATGTCCTCTTCATATTACAACTTCTTCAAATATGTTTGTTACAAAAAGAATGAAAACAGGCAAACAAAAGTCATTTCCGGGATAACCCATATTTTCGTCTTTTTACTGAGTCCTCCAGGAAGGGAAATTGGTAAACCATTATCAAATAATGCAACTAAATTTGATTCTGCCAATATTTATTGCAGCTGCCACTATGAATTCACAATGTTTGTAGGTTGAAGAATATACACTTCAAGAGGTTGGGACTCTGCTCTGTTCAATATGTATCCACATTCTTAAGTATAGGAAATTGTTCAATAAATATTTATTAAATGAATTAATAAATATAGGAACTTATGGATATACAAATGAGTATTCAAGGATTTCCCAAACTGCTTTAGCAGTTATTCCCAAATTAGCCTGTGTATCCAAATCTCATACGGAGCTTAATTTTAAAAAAGATAATAAATTCTATGGCATTTCTAAAACTTGCAATAAAGAGTCCTTACTTAAAAAAATAGAATCATTCTTTGTAATATCTCCAGTTTCCTATTCTATAGTCTCAACCCACAGTATCACAAGTAAATTCTGGTAATCTGTAAACCACAGATCCAAGACTCGTCCTGTTTAAACAGAAGATCACACTGGGCTCACGTCCACTTAACTAGATATGTATCCCTGAGTAAGTTCCTTCATCGACGTAAGCCTCAGTTTCTCTATCCAAGCTGATGCTTGCCCAATATGGAACCCATGGGACAGATACGACAATCTAATGTTTGAAATAGGGCCACTCAAAATTAAGATATGCTATAATATAAAAATGTATGCTAAATTTTTAAAACTTAATGCAAAAGGATACACCTGTTCTGATCCCCACTCTGTCTCTGATGAATCCTCTCACCCCCCACAACTCTGGCCTCCCCCCCAGTTCTTCACAAATATAAATAAAATCTTTTTAAAAAATGCTATACAAAAAAAAACATAAAATAGCTACTTGATCATTTTTGTAGGCTGGATTACATAAGAAATGCTAATAGTTTTGGATATAACAGACTACATAAAATATATTAGTAAATTAATTCTACCTCTTTCCTTTTATATATTTTAATGTGGATACCAGCAAATTTAAAATTAATATATGGTTCACAATTAAATTTCTATTAGCCAACACTGGTTTTAAAAACATTTAATACAAAATTGTAGTAAGAATCAGCAGAAATTAGGCATTTGAGCATCTTTGGTTAATTTTAGATGGGAATGCAAATTATGAAAATAATTATCGTTATTATTAGGAAAGGTTCTCATGTCTTCAGGTCTTAAGTGACAGCTTTTAATAAGGGTAAATGTCTTTTGGATTTACCTGCATTTAGATAACAAAATATGATGAAATGATTCATGAACAGTTCATTTTCTACCACTCCCCTAACAATTTCTCAGTTAACAGTGTTGAATTCAGAGGTAAAGATCAAAGTGATAATTGACATGGTGCAAAAAGATAACTTCATCCTAGAATACACCTCTGCCAGGATTTCACTGACGATGCAGGAAAGAGCTTGGACTAGACAAGACTGGGTGAAGGTTTATATTTGAAAGAGGAATCATTATCCAATGAACAATTAGCAATATTTGAAGGTGAGAAATCATAAGCTTTTCCTATGATTTCAGCCCAAAACGCCAAGGGGAAGAAAAAAATATTAAGATTAACCTATCTGCAGGGCAGCTCAATTCCTCCCACAAACATCCCATTCCAATACTTTCAAAAGAATGTATGTCTTGGAACACCTGGCAGATAAAAGAACACAAAGAACTTTCTTGCTGCTCTTCCATTAATGTAATGTAGTTAGTGAACCTCCAAAAATACCTCCTTGGTCAGAGCAGATGGATGAAGATGGAGACAGGTACGCCCAGGCTGTTCGTATATCACCCTGATAACATGCCCAAGAGTTTGAAGAAGTTCAGTAGGTATGAGAAGCCAACTGGCCCAGGGTTCTCTCAAAGCTTCTTTATGCCAAAGTGAAAAATAGTCAGAGTTCCTTTGGGGGTAGAAACGTGAATTGTCATATGCAATTCAGTCCTTCCCTCCTCTTAACAGATTAGGCCTTTAGACATTTATAAATACTAACTGCCATATTACGGTTGCTAACATTCCAGTCTTTGTTCCAAGCTCAATATAATTTTCTTCCAGGCTGTTGATTTTGGAGTGACTGTAAGTCAAGTAAACTGCTAGCAAAGAGTGATCAATCAACATTTTGAAAGATCCTGGTTCATCCCTATACTTAGGAGCCACTTTGGTAAATAGTATTCTCAGCACTATGTAAAATATACTATTGTGGGAGTAACTGGATGTAGGGACATGGCAGATTATTGCTCATTTTTTTTTACTTACACGTAAACATAATCTTTTGTTTACAACAAATCCTCACTTGCTCTAAGATTATTCTGTCACAAACGTAAGCCACTAAACGTTTTATATAATTGCATTAACGTGTTCCCTAGAACTTGCCATCTATTTCTATTGATCCACATTTGGGGGGAGTTATTCTATTAATAAAAAAAGTAAAAATAATAGTTATCTTTTTATTTTTTACTGTTATTATTTTTTATATTCTTTATCGAGGTAACATTGGTTTACAACTCTTTATATGATTTAGGGCAATAGGCTTGCACCTCCTCAGATGTATGTTACCACACCACCCCCACCATCAACACACCCAGAATCCTTTACCCTAGATCATTATGCCCCTTCCCCACCTTTGCTTCCACCCCCACATCACCCATCCTCCCCCTCTAGTAGCCTCAATTTTGCAGTCATATTTCTAGGGTTTGTTTTGGTTTAGTTTTGTCAGCAACGTTCCCATCTCCCACTGTCCTCATAAATAAATGAACTTATCTGTTATTTATCTTTCTCCTGACTTATTTCACTAAACATAATTCCCTCTAGTTCCATCCATTCGGCAAATGGCAAGAGTTCACCTTATTCTATAACTGAGTAGTATTCCACTGTGTGTGTATTATATATATGTACATTATACATGTAATATATTATTTTAATATGTGTGTATTTTATATATTATATATATATAATACACCTCTTAATCCACTGCTCTGAATTTGGACATTGAATTTGTTTCTATAACTTGGCTACTGTAACTATTGCTGCAGTGAACACAGGAGTACATATATTCCTTCAAATTAATGATTTTTGTATTTTTCAGGTAGATACTTAGTAGTAGAATTCCTAGATCATATGGAATATCTATTTTAAAATTTTGAGGAGCCTTTATATTGCTTCCCATTGGGCTGGACCAGTCTGCACTCCCACCAACAGTGTAGGAGTGTTCCCTTTTCTCCAAATACTTGCCAACATATTATATATATATATATATATATATATATATATGTATATATATATATATGCCATTGTTATTGCAGTGATGTGGTATTTGTTGTGGTTTTGATTTGCATTTGCATTCCCCTGATAATAAGAGAGGTTGAACATTCTTTCAGGTGCCTGTTGACCATCTGTATGCACATCTTCTTTGGAGAAGTGTCTATTTAGATCTTTTGCCCATTTTTTGATAGGGTTCTTTATTTTCTTTTTGTAGAGTTCTATCAGTTCTTTGCAGATCTTGAATATTGCCCCTTTGTCATATGTATGATGTGAAAATATTTTCTCCCATTCAGCAAGGTGTCTTTTTGTTTTTAATAATAGTTTCTTTTACTGTATAACTTGCTGGTGGATTTTAGTTACTAAAGTCATCCCTGAAGCCAATCCAATGTTGTGGAGTGTTTTACTAACACTTTCTTCTATGTATTTTATGGTTTCAGGACTCACGCCCAATTCTTTATTCCATTTTGAATTTTTTTTGTTTGTATGATGTGAGTGATCTATTTTTCAGAATATGGCTGTTTGATTTTCCCAATACCATTTTTTTAAGAGACTCTCCTTTCTCCATTGTATACTCTTGGCTCCTTTTTCATTGTTTAACTGTTTATATAAATGTGGGTTTATATGTGGGATCACCATTCTTTTCCATTGGCTTTTGTATCTATTTTAATTCCAATACCAAACTGTTTTTATTACTATCGCCTTGTATTATAGTTTAAAGTCTGGATCCCTACTGACTCTATTCCTCTTTTCTTTGGTCAAGATTGCTTTGGTTGTTTTGGGATCATGTGTTATTCCATATAAATTTCCATGATGTTTCCTCATCCTGATTTTTAGCCACTTAAGGGCAATGACTGTATGTCATTTTATCTTATTTGCCCTCTCCTGTGCTGTGATTATAGTAGGTGCTCAAATTCAAATCAAATCAACTGCAGAGAAGGCTAATTACAAAGAGTTTCATTTGAGCCTTTTTTAAACGAGCCTTTATTGATTTGCTATTTGCTTACAAAATTTCTATCATTTGGGGAGTACAACTTCATACCTCAATATGTGCATATGTTTCACTTACGCTCCAAAACCCCAATATACTAACATGTCACCTTCAATCCATCCCCTCCTCCCTACTCTTCCATCCCCACCTACTTACTACCACCCTATGCTCTTTGGTAACTACCACATTTTTTCAGAGTCTGAGTTATTTTTGTTGTATTTTGCCAGTTGGTTTTCTTTGGTTATTTATAGTCAACAAATTTTTTATATCATCTGAAAATTGTATTTCACTGTCTGACTTAATTTCACTTAGCATGATCACTAATCAAGTCCCACACATGTTGTTGCTAAAGGAAAAAGCATCATTTTGTCTTTTTTAATAAGTAGGTAGTATAAAGAATTTCATTTTAGAAATCTGTATTTGGCATCTCATTTAGTTCTGAATCTTACACAGATTTCAAAGGAAACTGTTAAACATAAAGCACACTGCCACTAAAAATAAAGGCATTGCCACTAAAAAAAAAAAAGTTATTTTCTAGGTGATTATTAACCTATTTGACCATGCAGAATACTTACACAAGAGATAGCTATACAGTGTTCTTCAGAGGTTAAAATTTGGAAACAATGTCTCCCACCAAATTTCAAATGATTACCCAAAAACAGGACTTTTTAAGACTTTGGTTTGAAAATATTCCCCCAAAGTAAGAATTTCTTACTAAAAAAGAATCAGGAGGAGAGGTTTTTAGTTAGTGAACTAGAGCCCTGAGGTGAACCTTGCACAACATAGGCTGGATTTCACAAGAGCCAGTGAAAATAAGCATAGAGTCTGAAAATTCTATCAAAAAGCTATTATTTGCATCTTTGTTTTTTAATAAACACCTTGTTCCTTTGTTCTAAGCTCAAAAATTTGTGCTCAATAGAGGGTTTCATGCTTTAAGCCACACCTTTGAAAAGAAAATAAGTAAATTGCTCAAATATAAGAATATGATAAAAATTTACGGGTTCTTTTCTAAAGAATCCAAGCATTCTTATTTGGGGCTCTGATGATGAAATTCCACTTTATTAAATGAGCCCCCCAGCCTCAACTCCAAATAGAAATGCCTCCAAATTTAGATTGAGGAAGGATAAATAAGCCACATTCTATTTCAAATACCAGGAACAAGGTAGGTATTTTCCCTGCTGCTTCTCTGCCCTGTAATTTGACATCCATTTTAATGATGCTTGCTTTATTACTTGTCAGAAAAGTGAAATGGCCTGTCAATTTTATGGAGTTTCTCCTACCTTTTGGATGGTTATATTACATTTTGAAATAAGTGTATAGCTTCCTCTTCTCCCTCCCTCCTTTTTAGCCTAAATGGTGCTTGTGTGGGTTTTGTACTTGGCTGCCAGTAGAATGAAGTCATAATTTCAGGAGTCTAAGAGAATAGATCAAAATCCCGCCAACACTTTCATGGATGGGTATATGCTGCTAAATGGATGTTTACCTAGAAAAGTCATCATCTGGCATGCAGCACAGCGAATGTTCCTAAGCAGCTAACTCATGTATACTAAACAAATTTGGCTTGGCTGCTGCAAGAGCTGCCCTGTGGAAATTCTCAACATACATTTGTTTGATTGAGCCGTCATTCCCAGTTGATCTGCTGATGATCTGTGTCACTTTGTTTAAATGTCCTGGTGTTTTTTCTTATATATATACAGTGAACAGTCAGTATGTTTCTGTGATGGATTAAATAGAGGTGAAATTTGAGAGTGGCTCCTGTTTTTGATTCCTGGGTTCTCAGACAGGTGGGTCTGGAATGATCAAGAATGTCACATTCAAACACAGGGGAAAATATTGAGCCCTTTTGATTTAAAACACATTACCATAAAGATATATTTGCTACTGTGTTCTCTACCACTACAAGAAGCTATTTAGGATTCCCCACCCAAACAAACACCATATGGGTTGAGTCTCAGCATCCTTTTCAAAGGTCCAAAAATGGAGGCACGAGAGTGTGCTGCTGGGAAATGCAGCCTGCGAGAAGAGTGAAAGGCCTATTTCTGAAGCATGGATTCTGAAATCAAATGCAAGGTCAGGTTAGAACTGAAGCTCCAGATCTCAAATATCCCAGTAATGGCTCCTGTGGAAACCCAACACCACAGCACCATACCACGTCTGAGGCACTAATCAAACGACTGCCTGCTGTGTTCCGTGGTTAAAGCACTTCCTCCAGCTAATCTTCTAGATAGGCCCCCAGCTTTAATAACCTATGGTGTCTGCTGTTAAGTGTGGGGATCTGGGTACCATCAGCACTGATGTCTCCACTCTGCCAAACCCCAGACGACACGTGATGCACATGCATTCCCTCTCCTCGGGTCTGTGACATGGTAGCTTAAGACCTGCCTTAGACTCGCCCCCACCCAAAAACTACATCCCTCACCAAATCTGTTCTCATACTTGCAATTCCCCCCAACTTAGCATCATTCCCATTGAGTAAAGGCAAAACCATCTCCAGTAGTCCTCCTGACCATTAATAGCTTGTTTCTCTTGATAAGAATTTAAAAATCTGCTGTGGGCAACCAGACACTAAGTGTGCATCCTAGAAACCAAAATGATTGTCCCCATTCCTGGCCTCAAAACACCACAGTTCAGTAACACAATATGACGTGCCAATAAAATAGTACCCATGATCAACAAACTACGTACAAGATACAGGGAGAGAGGAACGTATTCTGTGTGGAAGTGGGAATAGTTAAGAAAGTCTTCCCAGAGGTGGAGACACCTGAGAAGGGGAGTGAAAAATAAAATTTCCAAGAAAAAAGGCGAGAGAAGAAAGACCATTCTAGGAAGAAAAAGGGGCATATTTAAAATTGGTAAAATGATGAAACAGCATCGCGAATGGGTTTCTCAGCACCTCCTGACTCAGAGTGGGCAAAAGAGACTGACATCGAGAAAGAGGCACAAAAAGTCAGAGGCCTCTGCCATATTCTAGAGTTTGGGCTTTCCACACGTATGAATGTGGTGCTAATGCAGAGTCTTTGGGAGGGGAATAGAAAGGAGAGAGCTATGTTTTAGGATGATCATTCTGACTCTATGAACAGGGATAATTTAATAAGGATGATGTGGAAAGCAGGTGGACCAGTCACAGCTATTTCAAAGCACTGAGAGAGGGACAGAGAGATCATGAATGTTTTTAAGATGATTGTAATAGTGGAAGATGAACAATTAGAGAGAGGGGGGTATTTGAGAAGTAAAATTGAGAGAACAGAGTGAGGGAGTGGAGTGGGAAGAGATAAGATAAATGCAAAGAACTAATATACTATATCACGAGTTAGTTTATCAGTGATGAGTATGCCTGATATTCTGAGGGAGTGGGACACAGACAGGGAATGAGAAGAGAAAGGTTGGGAAGCGGAATACTGAAGTAGGAGCAGTGGCAGTCAGCAGGCAAGGAGAGAATACTGGGTATCCAGAGAATGATGGCACTATAGAATTAAGGGGCTTTTTCCTGATGGAAGACTTAAGGAGAAGGGAACAGGAGAATAAAAATGTCATTCTTGCAGGTAAAAATAGAGAAAAGGCCAGGTAAGATATTCAAGGATAACTTCAGCAGAACTTAAGGCATGTTGATTCTGCCAAAATTCTCATTTGTCCAAGTCAGTAGCTATATATTTAAATGTTGATCACCCTTGGATTCCTACACCTTAAGAGTTATATTATTCAATAGATCCTGGTAAATCTGACTCAGGTACTCTGCTTCCCCAAGTGTTCATTGTATACATAGTCCTTTCCCTACTCAGTGTTGTTTAAGATGAAATTCCTAGGGAAACTACCCAAAGCTCCTTATCTTGGTGGTTTTCATAGGAATTTATTAAACAAAACCTGACTTAGGGGTCACTTTGCTCTTACATTTAAGACCATTGAGGAAAAAAAAGCAGTTTACTGCAATAAATGTAATCTATTAAGGCAATTTATTCACCCATTCAGTGAACATATAGGAAAGCTTGGAAATCCACATTCTCCATCAGTGCCCTTCCTTGCCATCTTTCCACCCCGCCGCCTCCAGAATTACAAATCCCCATGGTATTGGGGGGGTAACTCCTAGTCCACAAATCCTTCAGCCCATGTGCCTTCTTCCTCAAAAGTGGCTGATCTCTTTTGGCATTATTTACTTGTGTATTTTCTTAGTGGGGAAAAAAAATGAGGAAATGGAAAACAGAGAGAGGGTAGGAGCTGGGTTTTATTTATTATTGTTTAACATTATTTATGATCATTTTAATTTAGGTCCAACATCCCAGGAGCCTCATTGCAATGGGTGCACATACATATATTCTTCTACTTCCTTTTTTATGAGTCATATTTTCTCATATGCACACAAAGCAAATCCTGTCAAATTGCAATACTTCTAGGCATTCTGCTTTGGATTTTCATTTTAGGAAATGTAAAAAGGCAAAGAATGAACTAGAGGACACATTTATTTTATGGACTTATTTGCACCATCCAAAAGAGAATGACAATAAACTCCTTTTAAGGAAGGTGTGTGTTTACTATTTGATAGTCACCAAAAGTACATAAAATAAATTAATAGAAAGTAAAACAAAACCAAAATAGCAGGACTCTATATTAACTTGCATAAGCCTGAGTGATTAGACGCCGATCAAATAAAAGTTTCTCTTTCTTTTTGATTTTTGAAACTTAGTAATTCTATTAACCCTCTGAAACAGAAAAAGGTGAATTTTATGCACATTTTCTTAACTGATAAAGATGAACCTCATAAAATTTGGATTTGTAAATTTGATTGTAATGTTTACATTCACTTAGACTTGATTTCTTCTCTAGTTTTCTGAGGAAAATCAAAATGGAAGATGGGTACGAGCTCACACACATGGCTGCTTGGAAACTGAGAAGTCAAATTAGTCATTATTGAGCGACCCAATTTTACCAGCATTTGGGTCACTTGGCTATGAGATAATAAAGCAATACTTGTTTTTCTACAGAATTGACCTTATTCTTCCAAATCTTGAGTTTTGAAACATTTTTTAAAATAACCAAAGACCAAATTTCTCCATAGGTTAAAAAAAGAGAAAAGTTGCTAAGGACATAAGGAACATATAATGAGGGGTTTTGGTTGTCATCCCCCAAAACACACATACACATACTTTCACACACAGACACACATTCACGAACTCTCACACACATACACACACACACTCACACACACATGCACTTATCACAATGTTGTCTTTCCTGATTTAAAATAGCAGTGCTCAATCCTTTCCATAGAGCAAATGCCCAGAGAAGGAAAATGAAGCCACAAATAATCCAGAAAGTTTTTTTTTTTAAATTTGCAAGGCCTATAAACAAATGTAAACTCAAAATAAACTCCAAATAAACCCAGTGAAACACATTTTAAGCTGAGGAATCCAAAGCAAATAATCCAAAAATCTGCACAGTTACTTCCTGTTCCTGCAGGGACTGCTGGTGGGGGCAGCCCTGATCTGAGGGGGTAGTTCCATTGCAGAACCCACCACCCCTCCCTCTGCCAGGCTTCCTGGAGCCCTGCCCCACAGACCAGTGAGCTCCATGCAGAGCAGGACTCTGGCCACCCCGCCGGCCTGGTATTTGGCATCTCAGTCACCCAGCACACAAGTATGATGGATGATGATGGATCACAGCCCCACCAAAACCGTGTGAATTTCCCAAGGCCGCTGATTATTCTAATCGAGCCCCCAAAAAAAGCACAGAGCTTGACAAAAGCCTCCACGGAAACCTCCCATTCCCCTTGTATGCCTGACACAGACCCTACTAAATAAAGCAACCTGGCCCTGGCATGGCCTTGTCTCTTTGACACACAGATCTGGGCCTCCATCCTCATTGTTCAATGATATGATTTAGCCTTGAATGAATTTTTAATGAGCACCCAGAGTTATAGCACAGAGAATAGCCACCCCAGCTTCTCCCAGGGGAAGATAACAGTTTATGAACCATTTTGGGTCACAGCTTTTTCAGCGTTCTCTAGCTTCTCTGGACAATACGGTAGAAGGATTTCTTCTCTCTCTCTCTCTCTCTCTCTCTCTCCTCTCTCACACTACAGACGGCCTCTGAAACATTTCATAAAAAAGCACAATTACAAAATTTATTCACTCCAGTGAAATGATACTATACCTAGACATGCATAATAGAATTTTATATGTTGTAATCATGGAAGCTATATTAAAAAAGAAAAGTTCAATACTATTTAATTTAGTTGGGGACACAGCTTGTTCAGATCACTTTAGCTATGTAAGGTTACCATTTGATAGTGGGAAGAAACTCTGGGCCCTGCAGAATGAGGGATTAGTGACTGCTGTTGGCCTCTTGAAATGTTTTAGATCAACACATATAGACAGAGTGATCAACACCATAGAAGTCTATAAAACTCTGTAATTGGTCTTATTTAGAAATGTAATTGGAAGAATTATAGCAAAGAATGGATAAATCCTCTTGGTCTTTTTTAATGCTTACTATGATCCGATTTCTAATGCTTGAGTCTCTAACTCTGCCTCTCATCCCCAAATTCTTAAAATCTTTCAAAATCTGCATAAATAAATGAGAAAATGTCAGCCACACTTCTCAGGGGAGGCTTTAAAATGTCTACCTCAGAGGAATTCAAGGAAATGAATTTGAATGTTTACAGAGCACTTTGCACTAGAAAAGAAAGGGTCAGTTGACTTTATCAAATAGTCAGGACAGGAATATGGAGCCTGGTGAAGGGGATGGGTCAGCGAGGGGAGACTTTCCTGGCCATGGTTTGGCACCACCAACATACTCCACACGGCGATCACATTTCCTCACCCTTAGTTGGGGTTTTTTCTGATTAACTCTGCATCTTTCAAGACGATAATATTTCGTATAGTTCTTCCTGGTAAACAAGTCTTGGAGTATAGAACCATAATCTTTATTTCCTAAATAAGAAAGGTGAATAAATAGGAACAATAGAATAGGCTTCTACAAACTCAGCTCCTGTTCCTGGCACTGCCACTAATTAACTGGGAAATGCTGAACAAGTCTTTTCATCTCTCTGGGAATCTATTTCCTCGTCTGTAAAATTACTGAATGCAGAGAGCCCCCAGGGTCACTTCCAGCTCATATTCTATGAATCCATCAATCTCTGTGTGATTGTGGAAGTAAATTCCTAGAAAGAGTCACATCTATATAGCTTGCTTTGTGCCATAATCAGCATAGCACCATATGCATATAAATTCAAGAAAAGCCATTGAAGGCTGATGGAGGTAGCATTCTTAGTTCATATTATGAAGTTGACTTAGGGTCAACAAGAAGAGGCAAAGCAATAAAGTTTAAATTTTGCTAAACCCTACTAAGTGCCATAATGACACAGTTACACAATTGTATCATTAACTTCTTTAATCTCCTCCTGCCCTATAAATAGTTAATAATCCCATTTGACAGATGAAAAAACTAAGACTCAAAGAAATTACATGTTTAATCCATAGTCCAGTAAACCTACTCTGCCTGGGCCAAGGCATAATATAATTTTTCCATACCATTCTATTTCAATTTTATTCTAATAATTTCATCACTTCCCATCACTTGCAATACACACTATTGACAAATAAACCCATTACAAATTGACAATAATTCCCATGTGCCTTTCTTTTCCAATAGGGTAGTGCTGACTCCTTAGTTCTGCTTCATTCCCCAATAGAAAGATGGTCTAATTGCTTCAGTGGCATATCAGTTAAGTCCTGAATCAGGATTTAAATATTTTTTGTATGATAACCAGACTAACTTGTTAAAGGATCATAAGAACTTAGAGCACAAAACTAGTCATCATCGATTATCTTACCATTTCACAAAGATCATTTTTGTAATCTATTCTTACTATAATGCATTTCTTTTTATTATTATTATTGTGATCAACTTCTCTATATAATATATGAGAAAAACTGAAATTGAAATAAAACAAAAAATTCTCCTGACACATTGGCAATTTTCTCAAGATAGTCATGCTACTTACATGGTAAATACCTCAAATTAGTTTCAAAATACTTCATCATACATAATCCAAAATTATGAGTTTGGAGGATGTTCCTATTTATGATTCTAACTCAAAATTAGTATTATATAAGTAGGTAGGTAGGTAGGTAAGTTGATAGATAGATAGATAGATGATAGATTACAGTTTATAATTAGTTTTATAGATGCATAATGATTCCAGTATAAAATAAATATATGTACAAAGAGAATATAATATATTTAAACATTTACATACTCTACTATAATTTCTACAAATGGGATGAAAAAAGTCATTTGGACATTAGGTAAGCTTTTATATATTTCTTTGTAACCAAATCACCATTCCTCAAACTCTTCTTTCTAGAAGTCCATTATGTGATGGTTAGCCAGAATGCTATGACACTGAGAAGCAACACCCAAGTTTGGATCTATCTGGTTATTGGTCTTAGAAAGTGAAGATGTTTGGGAAAAGGCCAAGAGCTGGAGATTTACACTAACAGAGCTGCTAAAATCAAAGCAGGATACAGTGTGATTTCCATTGCTTCAGTCAGAATCTGTGAAATGCCAATATTCTGCATATCTTCAAAGAGCAGAATCTGCCTCCAAAAACCATACAAAATAGCCCACTACAAAGGAAAATTCTCCAAGATCTTTGCTATTGAACTAAGACCAGAAATAAGAGGAAAAGCTCTGAGAACAGTACAAAAATGACAGATATAAGAGGAGACCAAGCATGGCACGAAATGAGAGACTTTTTGCTGACAGATGAGCACCTTTGAACTCTAACCCAATAAAAGAATTAGCACTCCCAATGTATAATCAGTGCAGCCAGCAAAATATGTCAACACACCATAGGCAGGATAATCAATCGCCATGCAAGGTAGGAAACAGTCAGACTAAATAGCAAACCAGTCCCCCTGAGCCAGACAGCCCTTTCCTGCTCCTTAAATTTCTCATACCACAGGGAAGAGGAATTAATATGCAATAAAGGAAAACCTCTAACAAGTAAAACAACAAGGCAAGGCTTAAGAGTCTTCACTAAAAAGTGCAGGATTCCCAAAACTGAGTTTCTTGATGATTTTTCTTAAATGTTCGTAAAGGTCTTACTCTAATCAGATAATAGAAACTTTGAAATTGTTGACCACAGCCCAATTTATCCTCCTTTCCTATGAAGATTTCAGGAGAAAAAAAAAAAAAGACCCGGGCCTCCCTGGTGGCACAAAGGGTTAAGCACTGCACTATGAAGAAATCCACAACCTCTGCAGCATGAGTTCGAGCCCTGGCCGGCCAGGGAGAATCCCACATGGCGATGCAGACCTCTCCTGCTTCACCTGCTACTCCCCTCAACAGTGTATTTCAGTCAGTCTGCCTGTTCCATTCCCCACTCTGTCTCTGGTGAATCCTCTCACCCCTTGCATCTCTGGCCTGTACCCCAGCTCTTATATGCATAAATAAATAAATCTTAAAAAAAAAAAAAGACCAGAAACTACAGACATAAACAGAATTAGCTTTTAAGCCTGGTTGGTTATATGCTAATCACTGACCTCAGGCAAGTAATCTAACCAGGTTGGGCCTCAAATCTGTGTTCATCCATAAAAATGAAGACTAACGCTTTTGAAGAAGGGTTTATAATAATTAAAATAGAACCGGCATAATGCCTTCAGTGACACCTAAAGTGGGTCAGCAATCCTGTTCAACCAGGGCTTAGTGGCAGCAATCCGTCCCCTTGTACAGGGTATTTTGAGCCTTGCAACTAACAAATTTGAGGACCATATACATGAAGTAATAAATTCACAAAGAGAATAGTGTCATTTCAGACACGCATGCTGGGGTTAGAGTGGGCCGGGACAGCCTCTTAGGTTTGAATTCCCTATCTACCATAAACTGGCTGTGTGACAGTGGGAAAATTGCCCAGTCTCTCTAGGTTATAGTCAATTCATGTGCAATGTTGGACAAATACCATATACTCATCAGCCTCTAAGTCTAAGCTGAGGAGAGTGATTCACAGGTCCTTTCAGCCTTAAATTAATAATTGTAAATTATTTGTTGCTGGTTGACCTTATCTCATGGACTAACTTGATAAAACCAAAAGGAAATCATTTCAATTCCTGAATCTACATCTCTCAAGAATTCAGAAATGATTCCTTTATCTTAGTTGGCTCGTGGTTTTCCATTTTTCCATAGGAAGGTCACTGTGTAAAATCACTTAGCAGGTCAGCGAGATTTTCAGTGTGATTTGGATGGCTGTTGGTAGTAATTGTTTTTAAAATCATCCCCAGCTTAGCTCACCCCCAAATCACAGGTGGGTCTATTTTGTAACACCTTCCCCTTATGCTGCCTATAGTTCCAGATGCCACCTGTTTTAAAACTATGTGAAGCAATATTTTTTTTTCACTTATCTCATCTTAAATATATTTGCTTTCCAATCAAATGCATGCAAGAATGGCTTTTCAACTACACATTTTTAGCCCTCATAACTGGCCTCTCAGGACTTTAGCAGCACTTTAAAGGCCAATTTTCAGTGGCCATGGAAAATGCCATTTGAATTAGCTAACAATTTCTCTCTGGGTTCATGAGACAGAAGTCTATCCATCCTTGCAGCCAGACTGATAAGTATAATTTTAAAAATGCCAAGAGAAGCAGAAGTATTGTCAGATTTTTCTAAACAACCGATTTGCCATGTATTCTGAAGACAAAATTCTCTTTGCTGATACATCTGGATGTCGACACAGTCAGACATTTCATTTTGGTCATTCACTGATGCTACAGTTACAAAAATGAAACCTGAGTCTAATTTGCCTTAGAATCCAGAAACTGAAGAGCTTTCAGACAGCAACAATGAGTGTTTTTTCACATTTATTTGCCATGCATGGAGGACATACAACTCTGCCATCAATGTGTCAGACGAGATCCAGAATGGCTTAGCGCAAAATTTACCCAAAGAATGGCCATCAGAAAAAGTGTCGAGACAAAACAACTATGTTGAAATCGTACTTTAACTTGAATTATATTTGCATTAATTTGTTTCCTAACACTTACCGAGAACTTTGTGGAGAAAAGACTGGGCTTTTGTCTGGTAGTTTTTAAAATATCAAACGTTTGTCGTCCATCAGCTTCACTTCTTGAACGTGACAGTGTGATAGAAGAAAAGGCCAACTTTTGTTTTGGAATCTCATTGACATGGCCTTCGGCAACTTACAAGACCTTTTCTCATTTATTGTGTCCTTTGTCAACTGATGCCTACTCATAAGGAAGGGCAAAAAAGGAGGACCATGGCAGTGTCTCAACTTCTCCCCCAGAGACAGAGACCTCGTGGTTTTTATTACATAGGGCACGAGTAAGACTTGTCAGAGAAGAGAAGTGCTGGGCAAAGAAGAAACATCATTTGACATTTTTCTTCCATATTTAAGAAGTTAAGTAAGTTGTGGAATTGTGCCAGGAGTGAATGAATATCTCATCACAAACTAGATCCAATCAGGCTGATCTATTGCCCCCTCTAAAACACAGCTGACCCTTTCCTTTGATTGTATCTGGATTATTTTAGAGTTTTCCACAAATTCACAGAATAGTTATCTTTGGGAAAAATAACTAACAATGAAAAATGCTGTCTTTATCTTATGTTCTATGGAGTCATCCGACTATTCACAAAAATCAAAAAGACTAACCTGCAGTTAACCAAAATATGAAATGCTTAGTCTTTTCTTAAGAACAAATCAGTGACAGAAGTGAATTGTAAACATAGCTCGTGCCAGTTCTCCTCTATTCAATTTAGCAAGCTAGTGTAGTTCTACACAGATGTACGCATAGGGGTGTGTGTGTGTGACCATAACAGCTCTCTTTCAATTGATAGTGACCTGGTAAATTTTCATTTCTATCCTTTAAAAAAAAAAAGCACAAGATGGTACTTGTGCAATGACAATGAATATTTTTGTGGTCTGAAAAGAGAAATGAAAAGAAAGAGAAATTGGGTCATTTCCATTTTAATTTTCCAAAAGACGGTAATGCCAGGGGAAAAAAAAATTTGGCAAAGTACTTTTCTTTGCAAGCATTAAGAAAAGGATGGTCATAAAACTAAAAGGGAAGATATTGCTCTCCAAAGAATCCAGATCCCAAACTAACAGCAGAAATGTTTATAAAAATGACTTTCTTGAAACTGTCCTTGTTAGCTATTTCATGCTATAGAAAACTCCTATAAAGAACATCCCTCAATCAGGGGTTCAACATGCATGTTAAAACCCAAGGACAGCATTGCACTGTGAGTCCACTATAGGAAGGAGCTGTCGAGGAAATGTGTGCTGTTTCCTAACATCTGCACTGCGCAAGGTCCCCTAGCTGCAAATCGCTTACCGTCGCTGCAAATGACATTTTGAAGAACAATGCCCTCTGCTAAAGTACAAAAGCATCCCAAGGTTGCAAGGCCAGATGTGCCATCCATCCCTTACAGAAATAGCTGTCTTAAAGAACTTCTAGGTTTCTTTTTGTTACACTGACTTTACTCTTGAAGGCCCATGCTATTTTCCACGAAAAAGAAGATGATGTTCCCTGTGTTTTTCGCTTGGCTTCTGTGACTCCCCTTTGGCAATATCGTGGGTATGCCACCAAAATAATACCAGACAAATGCTCCTAACAGCTGGGCTCTATCAGTTTTCACAGCAGGGTCTTCCCTTGCAGCTGACAAGAAAAATAAACATCTTCCACAGAAAATGAAGGCAAATGCCAAAATGTCTCATTGATTCCCAGTAAAAATCCCTTTTTAAATATTAATTATGATAATGTTTAGCTTTAAAAGAAACATAAAGATGAAAAGTTTGAGTCAAGTGTGAAGAACATTAGGTACATTCTGATCTCACAACATGATGTGACTGAAATATATGGGTATGCCACTGTTCTTCATTTGACTGGAAACCAACCACTGGCTTATAAAAGACTAGAACAACCTCTCACTTTGGGTCAGAGATTTTCTCTTTAAAAAGTTTCAACTCTTCAGTTCAGTGACCATTGAATTTCAGCTCCAGAAATACTATCTACTTTGAGCACTTACTTTTGTGGTCAAGAAAATACCACTGACTTTTTTCTTCCTTTTCTTTCCTCATTATTTTATATATATTTTTACACCATTCTTCATTTTTATACTATGTATGCTTTATCATCTTGGGCATAGTCCCTGTGGAATTCCCACCACCAATCCACCAGTGTACCATCGCCATAGTCCTTTGTGCTCTTCCCTCCACTGTAAAACACCACTGACTTTAACCTCTATGCTTTATTCAAATTGTCTTAGAAAAGAAATAAAAAATAGGTTGCTTTAAGAAAAACACAGAATGACAATGAATAAAAAAAGGACAATAGTGGCCACTGAAAAAGAGGTGATGGTTCCAGGACACAGGCCGGAAAGCCCATGGGGGCTGGGAGGACAGCAGGAACTTGAGATTGTCATTCAGGGCATAAATGATGCTGGAAGTCCTAACACCTATATCCTCTAAAGTAGATGAAATGAGACAATGACAGAATAATCTGAGAAATCCTATGTCAATTCATCAGCGAGAAAAGGAAAAATGGACTTCCAAGGCAAGTACTTAGAAAACTGTCAAAAACATTTCATTTGTGGATGAACATGCCCCAATTTTGGTATTTCTTTTTAACCTTGCCATTTATAAGCAGGCAGCACAAGTTAACCACCTGCAGGATTATTTCCTCAGTAAAGATTTGCAATTTTATTGGGGTGGGAGGGAAGGTACAAGTTAATGGATGGTGCTTCTTTTAAGAGGATTTTAACTTCCCATAACTGAGGGTTGGTGTGAGGATTCTGGCTTTAAAAATTAAAGCACCCCAAAGTGAATGTGAATAACTCAAAATGTCATCATTGCATCCAAGAAGAGTTCATTAAATCATAGAGAGGACACCGTATACCTCAGCCATTAAATTCAGGAGCAGACACATCCTTGTAATCACCTCTTTCCTCCTTCAGGCATGTGGGATTTGGCCTCATGTCTTTGAATCACAACATAAGTTTAAGGAAACAAAGCCAATAACTGGAAGTGACCCATAAAGTCATCATATTTTATCCTTCTCTTCATTAAAAAGCCTAAAATGATAGCACCAAATCAACATCAAATCCAGACAGTCCATCACCCAAGTGTGTGGTTCTTTCCACCAGTCAGCTACTTTTAGACAAGTTCAACAGTTACTCCAGAAATAATGAGAGTGAAGATCATCCTAGAAAGAGCTCTGGCCTAAAAAGCATGGCCTGGATTTGGCTCCAGCCCCTCATGCAAACCCAAAATCATCACGTATTTAACCTCTCGTAAGTGGGCTAATATTCTCCTTTTAAGTCTAAGAATCCATGGATCTGAAATTCAAATTATGGAGAAAATGATTAAAATGTACAAACATAAGAAACTATGACAGTGACTTCTTCCTAGCTAAACAACTACGCAACAGGCTAACGTGTTTCTGCCCAGGACCCTGGACTGTGAGGCTAGGGCAAGGCAGCTTCTGCCAAGGAAGAGATAATAGGTAGTGAAAAGGAGAAAAGAATTCCACTTTTTTGATTCAGCTATGAGTCATTTGCAAGGCAGAGGCTTGCCACATAACTCCATTTTCAGTTTTAATTTCTCTTGAAAATAAAGAACATGCAACATTATAAGCCAAGGACATACTTCTTAGAAACATGACATTTTAACATAAGTTGGTCACTAAAAAGTGACATAAAGAAGTCTTAACTGGAAAAGAACAGGCACTTTGAAATGAAATAGGTATGTAGAGAAGAACTTTGAAGATAACTAAAATAAAGAATACTTCTTAAATGTTCCATTGAATACAATTTTATGGAGGGTGTGTTTTCATCTGCTGTAAAGGATTTTAACATTCCATAGAATAATAAAGTAGGCAGATTTGGCAATGATGGCAGGGTACAGTATTTTTCTTGTAACTACATCCCCTATGAAGTCACTGTATTCATGACAAATTCCAGTCCTCCTGGAAGGAGGTTCAGAGAGCTCACTGAGAGGGGTGCATTGTCTATCACGGAGAGCTCTATTATCTGTCAAAACCAGGAAACAGGGTAAGGTTCTTACCCTTCAGGGCTAAACTATTAGGTTCTGGTGGCTTTTAAATGTTCATCATTTACTATGAAAGATCTGCTCAAAATGCGTCATCTTCCTTATTCAGGACACCATTAAGGAATTCAGAACTGTTTGCCTTACAGTGAATGTTTCCAGATTTCTGTGCTATTTTAGATGACATCTCTGCTTTCCTCACTTTGGTTCATTGCTGGTCTCCTCTGCCAGCTAGCTGGGGTCCATCATTAATGGCACCAATACTTGTCATCTCTCTAGTCCTTTCTATAGGCCCCCTGATTGCTCTCTGCTTTTTAAATATGGCCTTCCTTCTTGCTTGCTTTCTTCCCGTCTTTATTCTTGCAGTTGGTTTGCACTGCCCTGTTTTTATAGCCTAGGCTAACTAGTAAGAATGTGCCTTTCTTGTCATTGGTAAAACAACCAATTACATATCTTTTAAAAAACTCTTCATTTCTTGTTTCTTTGTGTTTACAGACTTCTCTAAAACATTGAGGTTGAAAGATCTCACTGCTCTGACTTAGAAATTCCCAGGTATTTCTAAGTTAACTTCTCCAAAGATAAGAGTGGAACCTAAGCAATAAGTAGATGGAAATGATCAAACTTCTTTTGTTTCTAACAGAGATTATTTACAATAATCCAAGTAAGAATTTAGATTTCTTTAGAAGAATAAGTATGCAGTAAATTAGGCAATTGTGTAGTAAACCAATATTAACTCAAAATCGGGAAAATGTGTAGATATAACTAAATCAGGAAAAGGCATAGGTAATTAACTTTTTGTAGAGAACCTGGCTAATTATAAGAGAAAGAAAACTTGGGCCTCCCCGGTGGCGCAGCGGTTGAGCACTGGGTTGAGAAGCTGCCCGCAGCCTCTGCAGCGCCAGTTCCATCTCCGATCCCCGGCTGCTCCCGGCCACAGGAGGCGGGTCCCACATGGCGCGCAGACCTCTCCTGCCGCCCGCTGCTCCCCTCAGCAGTGTACTTCGGTCCTTCTGCCTGTTCTGCTCCCTGCTCTGGCTCTGGTGAATTCTCTCACCCTCCCGCGCTCTGACTGTACCCAGTGCTTGTACAAATAAATAAATAAATCTTGAAAAAAAAAAAAAAAAGTACTTGCCATATTCACAAAATACGATGGAGGCTCAATTAAAAAAAAAAAGAGAGAGAGAGAAAGAAAACTTGTACCTCATGATATTGCATTCTAGATTTATTTTGCTTATTTATATTGGTTCCTATTTTATAAATGAATGTGTCCGAGTACTATGTTCGAAAGTCAGAGTTAGAGCTGAGTCTCACATCCTTTTGTTATTTCATTTGTTGCCCAAGTTGTTGTGTATACCGTTAGATTTTACCAAGTATTACTGTAATAAGAAGAGAAAGCGGAAGAATTTTGATAACAGAAAATGAATACCATGATCACTTACACTCCTGCATGGTGCCTAGCATTATCAAAGCCCAAGATGAGTATCAAATTTGGGGGAAAAAAATTTAAAAATACAAATGAATTTACATCAGAAGCATGTTATTGTTTCCAAAGTAAAGCAAAAACACAGAGAATGAGTAAATTTTCTCACCACATGTTCTAAACTTCAGATTTATTTATTTTCCTTCACCTAAAAGCTTTTACCTAATATTCTACTTCACATTCACTTGGATGAGCAATTCATGTCATTTAAGTGAGTCATAAAAGGCAATTATTATCATTTTTAAGGTTTAAAATGCTCAAAAAAATATCATTATCCCTAAGAATTAAACTTGATCTTTTGGCAGAGATTCATACACCCAGACACTCTAATTCATCAATATGTATTAAATAAAACCTAAACCATATGATCCAATGGAAAATATATGGACTTTACAGCCAGAAAATCCTCACTCAAATCCAAGTTTATTCACAAGCATGCAAACTTAGACAAGTTACTTTATCTCTATAAGTCTCTATTTTTATATGTCAGACAAAATACTACCAGTCCTGTCATAGAATTTGAAAATAAGAGACTTGGAACAGTCCACAATTACAATACATTGTAACTTTTAGCAATTATTTTCAAGAGTACATCTGGTAAGCAGGGAAATAACTAAATTGGGATCATGAGTCTATGATCTACATTTTCTAACAGTGCTTCTCAAACTGTAATGTGCATAGAAATCATCCAAGATCTTATTAAAATGCATGTTTTGACTCAGTAGGTCTGGATAAGTTTGAATATTATGCATTTTTAACAACTTCATAGAGGATTCCATTCCTGCTGGTGTATGGACCACACCTTGAGAAGCAAGACTCACTTTCACTCTATCACAGTATAAATCATTACACTATCACTGAATCATAAAAGGCAGGCGTTTCTTAAAGAAACACTTTTTACGTGGAGTACAAATAAGTAAAAGAAAGCAGGATAATCTACCCTTTATAAGTCAACTCACCACTCTAAGTTTTAGGAAAGTATGGGTTTGACTAAAGTTTCTAAAAAAAAAAAAGGTTCTGTCCGTAAAAGTTTTTATATTCCCATAGAACTTATAGATATGCTTTATTCAACCTCAATTTCTCTAATTATTTGTAAATGGGAAAATTATATCAGATCCCTGGCAGACATTTAGCAGTAGTGAGCAGGAAATCTCACCCTGTTTGGAAGGAAGTGAGCATTATGGATTGAATGTTGCGTCCACCCAAATTTCATATGTTGAAGTTTAAACCCCAAAGTGGATGGTATTTGGAAATGGGGCATATGAGAAGTAATTAGATCTAGATGAGGTCATCAGGGTGTTGTCCTCATGATGGATTAGTCGTCTTTTGAGAGAAAGGACATGAAAATTCACTTTCTCCACCATAATGAGTATACAACAAGATAGTAGTCTGAAAGCCAAAAAGACAGCCCTCATCAGAACCCAACCATACTAGCACCTGATCTCAGATTCCCCAGCCTCTAAACTGTGATAAATGCCAGTTGTATAGGATTTTTATACTACAATATTTTGTTATATCTGCCCATGCTAATACAATGATGATACCAGAAAGAAACTAATCATACAGATTTACCTTTGATGAGAGTTATTTGTAAAGTTCTTTGACATTGGTAAGGATTTGTGAGTGTGGTTCCTAATTAGAATCTTTAGTGGCAGAAGAGACTTAAAGGGAGTAAGTTATGTTTCAGATGAGGAAGCTGATGTCCATAATATGCTCAGGATTTGTTCATGCTCACTAGTATCTTCCAAGCAAAAACAAAGACTCAGTTCTCGTAAGTCCATTCAAACTACCTCCTAGGTTTTGAATACTTCTTTCCTGACAAGGAATCCTCATTATGTTTAATAATTAAATCATCATTATCATAGAGGTAATACTTATCCTTGAAGCAAACCCAAGATGTGCAATATGTGCAAGACAGATGTACCCTAATTTAGTCAGATGATATTTACTTGGTTTCCAGTGGTCCCAGAGATTTAGTCTAAGATGCAAGCAGGCCAAAAAATGGACCTTTTTCCCTCTGCCAAAATTTATACTCAATTGGTTAAAGCTTCCATTAAGCCCATGACATTTCATCATCTTCCCAACAGTCCTGTAGTTATTCCAATTGAAATAAAGAAAAACTCACTGTTCTGGGAGACCGCCTCCTGAAGGTCTGGCTCAAGTTCTTAATTTCTTAGTCTGACCTTGAAAACTAAGACAAGCATCTTCAAGACTGCTGAGGTTTTGTCAAATTCCTATCGTGCAAAGACCATGATGCTCTGGTTTAAAAGCTGAAAATTGCATCCTTTCAGTGGCACAGCTAAACCCTCCATCTGATTTTATGGTACTAAAACTTGGGATGGCTTTCAAAGTCTTTCTGATCTGACGAGCGGTACATTTCTCTAAGTCTACCACGACTTCCGGAACCAGTTGGCGGTCAATATCCAGTTAGTCTAAAAAAGTCACGGCTCATGACCCCTCTGATCAGAGACCTCGAAGACATGATTGTACAAACCTCCATCTTCACCATGATATGAAAGAAGACAGTTGTTCTTCTGAAGGGTACACAATGTGAAACATGACTGGCAAGTTTTCTCCAAAAACAGAACAAATCTATCCCTCACAGAGCTGCCTTTATTTGAGCAAGACATTTGCAAAGCTTTGCGTCTCCTTGAATCTATTAGAAACCCTTCCCTGAGTGAGGAAACAGACATTGTAAATGAACCATGACTTAGAAACCCCCTTGTACCAGAAAATATCCTACAGATTCCAAAGGCATTTTATGTTCTGTCTATTTTCCTGACATACTAGTTCTAACTATCTGATTCATTTATTTTTTGTTTAATGCTTTAACCAGTTTCTGCAGATTATTACAGTCAAACAAGTGATTTCTTTCAGGGTTAGTTTTTTTTTTTTTTCCTCCTGGCTTTGGAAGAGTTTCAGAGTCAGTTGAAGTAAAGTCTGTTATATACTACAGAAACACCCAATACCATATATTCAACTTAGCTGCAATAAGAAAAGCCAGACCAAGATGTCCCAAGCTAAACAGAGGAAAAGGAAGAAAACTAAAATTTAGGGTTCATTAACAGATACTTGCTACTAGCCTACACCCCAGATAACCAGTTAGAATCAATGAAAATTTGTAAGCTTATACAATAAAAATCTAATTCTCCTGTCTCGGAGGATCTTATAGCACTTTCAATTTTTATGTCCTACATGGAGGATGTCAGTGGCACCAGAATAACTCATCAACTAAGAGAAAATTAATGTGCATTTCCATCTCTTTTTTCCAGTAGAACACAGAAATAAGAATCAAAACCTCAAGTTGCCCACACATATAACCTGTATTTAATATATAAGTGAACTTTCAGATTCTGTCTAAATACAGTCCAGACTTGTTAATATGAATCAAACATGTTTGAATGATTATGATATGGTCTTTGATCCAGAAATTCCTTTCCTAGAAATAAGACTGTGCATAAAAATGGTATCTAATAAAGAAACAGCCATACTTAACATTTTCTGGGCATTTATGAAACAAGCACTGTCTTAAGAATTTTATATCCAGTATCTCATCACTACCCTGTGAGGTCGTTCCCTTACCATACCCACATTAAAGGGGAGGAAATGGAAGTTTTGAAAAACTGCCCTGGTCAATCAGTAATCAATGGAGCATATTCAAAATCCCACACTCTAACCACTCCACTGTACAGCATTATTTATAAGAAAGAAAAATCTTAGCAATCAACAGTCCAACAATAAGAATGTTGGGAAAATCAGCACAATAGAATTCAGTGCAGCCAGATGTTGAAGAATAGTATTATACAATACGAGAAAAATGCTCATAACATATGAAGCAAAAAAATAAATAAATAAAGCAAGTTTTCAAAACAGGTATCACGGAGTGATACCATTTTGGTCACATAAGATGCCCTTTTGGCCTATATAAAGGAAGATAGATGAACAGATCCACACCCAAAATGTTGAAAGTGATCATCTCTGGGGGTCAGCTGATGTATGATATTTTTCCTTACTATACCTTATATTTTAACAATAGTATACAATAAATATTGCAAAAATGAAACAGTGCTATAGTCGTGCTATAGAAGGTCAAAGGACAATGCCAAGATAGGGGGCAGGTCTATGGGTTCTCACGCATGTGCTCAATTTGCAAAACTACTCAGGCACAGAAAATCACAATAGGGTTTATTTAACAAACAGGTAAAACAAAGAGTTTCTAAGGCCACAAGTGACTGGTTATCTCCCCGCAGATAGTGTCCACTTTGTCCAGAAGTCCCAAACAAAAGGCAAGATGGCTCTGTCCTGTCAATGAGGACCTGGAGCTCATGGCAAACAGTGGACCAGGATCCAATTCTCAGTGGCAGCTGAAGGTGCTCATAGGTGGGGTCACTGAGGTGACATCACAGCAGCCCATAGCAACAGTATGAAGGCCAGGCTGGACAGCACCAGATGCTGGACTGGGCAGCATTGGAAGCAACAGCAGCAGGATGTGGTGCAAGACCATCAGAAGCAGTGAACAGCTCTCAGAGGTGCCCAAGACACAGAATTCTGGTCACCTGTCAACAGTGCTGGACAGGACTGGCTGGTAGTGTCAGTCACAACCAGTCTCCAGAAGATAGTGTCAGAAAGGACAGTGTTAAAATTTTTTTATGCTATTGGAACCAACCAATAGCACAACAGCTCTTTGAGACACCAAGCTAAGGCTTGTGCTAGTCAGGGAATGGAGGGCAGGAGAAGGTGCTTTGGATTCAAACATGCTAGCACTGGGGAAGGTCAACATGCCTGGCCCACTGAGGTGGGCTTCTGGGTAACTATTCTGCAACCTCCTGCTGCCACTTTTAGAGCATCTATACTGGCCTTTGGAACATCATGGCAGAAAATGTTGTGCCCATCAGCCCTGCAGCTATACTCGCTAATGAGAGAAGAGGGGGTCCTTATTGCACCAACAAAGCCAGAATATTCCACAGCTTAAGAGGCTGGAAAGGCCAGTTTTGCCATGCAGCTTGTGCCACAGGGATCCAGTTTCAGAAATACTTTTCCAAATAGTTCTGCTAACCCCAAAACTTCATTTTGATTGAATCTGTTTCATTATGTACAACACATAATTTTCTAAAATCCCCTGTGAAAATTTCAACTAAAAGATTTTATAATCCATAAGAAAGAAGCCTTCAACATTTTCCCGATGATTCTGCCAGGTAAGTACATACTGCTTGGGTAGACTTTGGGGACCCAGTTATATGTGAAAGTTATTGAATGTTTTGAGGCACAGCCCAAACTCAAACATAGCACAACTTCAAGATGGTGGACTCCTGGATGGGGAGAAGGAACCTCTGATGCTCAGGTACATTCACCAGGAGACTGATAAGTGGCATCACTGTCTATCACAAGTGTTTGAAACTTGCCAACATGGAGGTCAATTAATGTTTGCCTTCCCTCCTTCTCAGTTCATTCATATTGAAGTGTTCTCCCCTTTTGAAATTTATCTGATTTGAAGTAAGTGAATAGTTTTCTACACTCATAGCATACAACACATGAGAGCTGTTCTATCGTGGTCATTAGTAAATACTAGAGTAAAGGAGCTAGAAGAACAATTATTATTAATATGAGATTAATTAAACTGCATAAAGAAATTATGCAAAAGAGTCTTGAGTTTCCCTCTTCCAAAGGTGAAACCATCACATTTGGTTAGTACCATCAGGCAAGTAAAAAATGTAGGAGGAAGAAAACATCATTTAATGAACATCTGCTATGTGCCAGACATTATATAGATATAAATTAAATCTTCCTGATAACTTCTATGAAGTAGAAATTAGTGAATCCCCAATTTATGAACAAGGGTATCAAGAACCAGAGAACTCCTCAGTGCCTGTATTTGCTCTACTAGACCACACTTCTTTTGTTTTTAAAGATCTATTTATTTATTTATTTATTTATTTATTTATTTATCTGTTTATTTATTTATTTATACAAGTACTGGGTACAGTCAGAAGCACAGGAGGGTGAGAGAATTCACCAGAGCCAGAGCGGGGAACAGAACAGGCTGACTGACGAGGTACACTGCTGAGGGGAACAGCGGGTGTGGCAGGAGAGGTCTGCGCGCCATGTGGGACCCTCCCCTGGTGGCCAGGGATTGAACAGGTGCTGCAGAGGCTGCAGGCAGCTTCGCAACCCAGCACTCACCCGCTGCGCCACCGGGGAGGCCCTAGACCACACTTCTTTAACAACCAGCATTCATGCACAATAGAGAGTTTCCCAAGGTGTGAACTTTATCTCAAGTCGTCTTCTAATTTCTTAATTTTTTTCTCATTACTCACTTTTCATCAGCTATCATAGAAATGTTAATATATACTTTCAAAGTTTTCTGCTTTTCTTTTTTCATTCGAAACCATATTTAAATGCATTCTGTCACTTCAAGTCACTGAGCTACGTTAATCTCTATTTTCTTTATCAAATACTGTCTTTTTTTAGTTCATCATGCAGGATAATAGTCTTTCATTTAATTGAGGTAAATTGAGTTATCATGCAGGATAATAGTCTTGCATTTAATTGAGGTAAACTATTTTCACTTCATTTAGGTGTATTTGAGTAACTGAATGATGTCAAATAAAGTGGTGTCATGTATACTATAGGTACTTCTTTTCACACATTTATTCTGGGTCTGAAAGAAAAGGAAACCTCCAAACCTATTCAAAGGACATTCATTATCCTTAGAGATGATTAACAATGATAGATGAACATTGTTCATTTGGACATTAAAAAGAAGACAAATTTGTGTTGCCCAAACAACTGTGAGCTTGACCTGACTAAGCTAATAGACACCCCAATTCAGATGTGAGTATAGCTTGTTCTAAGTTAGTTGCAGCAACTCTTGAAAAGAAGATAGAATAGCCAGAATATATTTATTAAAAAATAAAACATCATATCTTAGACAGGAATTTGGAGACTATTACTATCCTTTCTACCATTGCATTTCCTTTTCAGTGAAAATACATGTTTTTGAAAGGTACCTGAGGTGACAACTAAAAACAAAAACAAATCGATGAAGAGCTG
Source organism: Talpa europaea (assembly GCF_964194135.1). Lineage (NCBI taxonomy): Eukaryota > Metazoa > Chordata > Mammalia > Eulipotyphla > Talpidae > Talpa > Talpa europaea. Next base: position 70,393,686 of record NC_140070.1, read on the forward strand.
AATCAAATTGTTAAGCACAAATTGTGTCCTTCCCCAGTTGACATGTTGAAGTCCTAACCTCCAGTACTTCAGAATGTAAAAACAATATTTTATTATGGCAACCCTGGCAAAATAATATAAAAATATTGGAAATTTGCTGGAGTAGAATAAGCTGATATATAGGCACATTTTTGTATTTGCAAAATATTTTTATCTCAAACTCATCTTACAAGCAAAATTCCTAAAATTTTTATCTAATTTTTCAAACCAACAAACTGAAACAGTGAGAGATTTTTCAGTGAAAGGGCATTTGTATCAAAGACAATAGACCTGACTCTGAGTTTCCAACACACATTGCCTAAAGCTTCTAGAGTGAGAACTCAAAAATACTTGATGAGATACGCTATGTTTAACTTTCTCCTGATATTCCACCACTCCTTGTCAATTCAATCAAGATTTCAATCAAACCACTTGGACTGTGTGTGTGCATGTGTGTGTGTGTGTGGTGTCTCAGAAGTGATGAGGTGATTTCATTTTTATAATTCAAATAATATTACAGTAAAAATAATAGAGATCACATTGATTCAGATTTAGCCTCAGCAGTGAATGCAACCTTGAATTAAGCTCTAAAAAAGAGGGAATATGTCTATGTGATTCTCTGTCAAAATCTCAGGATCTAGGTTAGTGCCCAGCACAGAACTTGTATTCAGCAAATATGTGTTACATGGATGGAAAACATATTTTCCTTCAGATAATATGTAACTTTGGGAGGGTGGAGAGAAAACATCTTGAAAATTCAGCTTTAGAAATACCCTACCTTACACATAGCCAACAGCGGAATGTACTTAGAAGGTTGAATTGATTTGATGTTACAAGTTTTGGGCTCCAAGCCCTGCCACACTCACTAGTCATGTCACCTACATTGTACCACTATGGCTCATCACTGTCATCATTGGTCAAATGGAGTCAGTAATACCAACACTTCTCTATGTCAATGGATTGTTGTGAAGATCAAGCAAGATAATATGCATGAAAATTCACAAAGACAAGAGGAGAGGAAAAATTCAAATGCACCAATGTAGGTGGTTTGTATGTTGCAAAGTATACCACTGTCTCTCTTGCAATTCAAAGTTCAGAGATATAAATTGACTGGTACTTTGGAGTCTTTAAAGAGGCATTCGACCCAATAGAAAAACAAACTTTCAAACATAATGAAGAAGGGCACAAGAGAAGTCAGAAGTAAAAGAGCCCACGGATGCCTGCCGCAGCAAGATACTTCTTCAAACAATAAGTCCATCCTGTTCATAGAACTAGCTAAAACTAATTTGTTTTTCAATAAATCCTCATTTCCAATATTGTGGATGGCCTCTGGCAGAAAAAGTGATATAGCTATAAATGTGATCCTTTATAAGGGTCATTTTAAGGCTTTTGCCTGTCCTTGCTACCTAATTTTGGAAGCTGCATCCTTCCCTATAGCAGAAATTAAAATGTGCCCACATCCCAGATGCAATATAATTCAAACCCAAATCTAGATGAATTGAATTGCAGTTCCCTAGCCATATTTATTAATTTTCATTTCATCATTTGCATTCATATTTTGAAGCCAATTTTTTTTTTTTATAGAGGCATGCTTTATTTATTTGTTTGCTGGTTTTGTTTGTTTGTTTGGTTTATACATGCACTGGGTACAGTCAGAAGCGCGGGAGGGTGAGAGAATTCACCAGAGCCAGAGCGGGGAGCAGAGCAGGCAGAAGGACCGAAGTACACTGCTGAGGGGAGCAGCGGGCGGCAGGAGAGGTCTGCACGCCATGTGGGACCCTCCTCTGGTGGCCGGGGAGCAGCCGGGGATCGAACTGGCGCCGCAGAGGCCGCGCGCAGTTTCGCAACCCAGCGCTCAACCGCTGCGCCACCGGGGAGGCCCGAAGCCAATTTTTTTTAACTTCTCATATATTTTTAGTAGACTTAAAATGCTAGTAGCTCCGGGCTCTAAGTCCATAGCGGCGACAGATGAAACAGTTCTGTCTTTCATGGTTGTCCAATTAGTCACTTTGTATAATTGCACTGGATTTTGAAAAAGCAGAAAAAGTCCTCACTCACTGTTTCCCAGTAATCTTTGTCCACAAGTCTATTTTTCCCCATCTGCTCTGTTTGCCTAAGACTGGTCATTTGTTACCTGCTAGTTCCAATTGATTTCCTTTGCCTTTGCCTCTTTTAGCCATGAGTGCAAAGAACAGACTGTACGATTTATACCAGCCATCTAGTACCAATCATTAGATAACAAGACCCTTTACTGAAAGCATTTAGAGTAAAACAATACTTTAAGTTTACCTTTGCTTTCATTTCCTTCTTTATTACACTAGGTTCAAAGTGAGGCCAAAAATGGTATCACAAGGCCTATTTAGACATCCAAGCAAAGAATGCCAAGTCATTCTAAATAAATCCCTTGGCTCCAATAGAATTTTACACATTTTCAAGTGTAAGTTTCCAATAACATTTAGGGTTTGGTTTTTCCCCTCATCTGATGCAGTCACTGTCTTTACATATAAGGGGAAATGAGTCATATTAAATTATGCTCCAACAAATGTCCTATAAAGTCATATCTAAGTCATCCTGTTTGCTAATAAAAAGATAAGATTTGCACTCTGAAAGAAGCAGGGTTGGACTACACCAAAGGGCTCACAGCAGAGTCAGACAAACCCCAAATCATGAGTTGGTGGGGGAATCTGAACTTATGGCCTTTCTTCACGTGGGAGGGGTAGGAAGGGAGTAACAGGAATCTGTCATCCTTGGCACTCAGGCTTGGGCAAAGATACTAGGCACTTCTTGCAGTTACTAAGAAGCTGCAATACCTTGCATAGATGTCTTAATGACTATGTTCTGACGTTGGCACTGCCCATTAACATCCATGGCTAGTAGAACATTACCAAGGTCAGTGTCTCCCAGAATTACAGCATCTAAGATCCCTACACAAGCACAAAATGGTCTCCACCGCCAAATGCAGGAAAAAGTTCATATTTCGAACTTTGAGTTCAAGTCAACTTCTCTAATTTGTAACTCCCAAACAGATTTCCTGATTTACTCACCTGATTAAACTCAAAGTAGCACAAATTAATTTCAATATTTGCCAAGGTAAATACAATTAAGCAGACTGGTCTGCCACAAATCCTAAAGCCAAATATACATGGTTTTGAGATTTTCAGATTACCCTATTTGGGGTTCTCTGTTCATTAGCATGGATTAGTGCCTACATATATAAATGCCTATAAGGGTCAAGCATAAAAGGAAATGAGGTGTAAGGCAATAGGGGGTAGTAAAGTTGGAGATTGGGGTGGTCATGCTTCATCTCAAGGAGTTGTTATTCAACTACTTCTGACTGTCGCCAGGTAGAAAACAGGCCTGCTGTGGCAAGGTAGCCTCGGACTTCAAGAGAAACCAGAAATTTACATTTGCTTCTATGTCTTCCCAATTTGCTTGTTTGTTTTACACACTGTATTAACCTAGCCTATATATGTCTAAAAGTCCCATGTAGCCAAACGTGTAAGAGCTAGTGTGGATTCCATTTAATTCTCCTGCTTTGGTATGAATCATGATGATGGTGTCACTGTTGTTCTTTTATTGTCATTATTTTATTTAGCTTTGCACGCTCTCAAAAAGCTACTTAAGAATATTCAACAAGTGTGGATTGGGGGAAAAATCCTGTGAAACAGCAAAACAGATGTCATATTCTCTCTCTCTCTCTCTCCCCCCCCCACCTCTTTTCATTAAAATTGACCAGAAACACTTTAAAACATGAAAGATCACCATACGGATAAGTTCTTTCAATCCTAATGATTTATAAAGTCCTGTTAAGCAATGCATCTATTTCATCCATTTTCTTTACCATTGGACTTTCAAATGTGTGCACAGTGAGGTGACCCTTATATCAAAGACGACAAACTGTGCTTAAAGAGCCGCAGCACCTTCTTAAAGAAACACGCACAATCTCATAAGCACAGTTAAAAGGGGAAAGGCTACACTAGATTGTTCGATTCTGTGCCAAGATTCTGCCCCAGCTGCAACTAAATAGTGGTTCTCAGGCTTAATTAAATAAAGACCCGTGTAAATTCTAACTGTTTACTATGTGATTAGAACTTCTCTGAGTGAAAAAGCTCATATTTGATTTCCTTGTTGTCTGCACTTGCCCAAACCCTTTACCCACCAGGTATGTACTAAAGCTGTGTAAACTCAACATTTTTCTTTTGGAATCAAAAGTAAGATATAAAAGTTTATAGAAACAGTGAAACCCAATTACAGAGAACACATTTTACGTGAGTGAGAAAAAAATAGTCTATATAATTATAACCAATGTTGTCATGATGAAATGTCTCCCAATAATTTTGAGTCAATACTTCTTAGCCTCTGCATGTGAATCATCCAAGGTGCTTGTTAATATACAAATACCCAGACCCCATCCCCAAAGACGTGACTATGGGGTGCGACCCCTCAGATGATTTGAATGTTAGTGATGCAAGGACTACAGAAGGGTTAGCTTAGAGAAAAATACTCCTTCCAAGTTAAACATAGAACTATTACGTAAATTATTTTTGGGAAATAATGGGTTTATTCTTAATAATAGAGAGTAACAGGAATTGCCTCTTCATTTATACCCATTCTTCAGTTTCAAATCAACTAATTTGAAATTAATTGAAATCAATTGACTAAAAATAAACCATTTTGTTCCCTTTTATATTTGTAAAATTCAGTATATTTAAATAATTATATATGTTATGTATAATTTAAATAGCTATATCATGTAACCTTCAGTATTTTCAAAATTCAGTTCCTTTCAAAATATATGAATAGAACCTTAGATAATCTACTTCCAAAATATACAATAAAATTTCAATGCTTTTATTTGAACATTCTGGGGAAAATAAGCACACTTTAGAAGCAAGCAAATATAAATGCATGATTCAGTTAGTTTTTTTTTTTTTTAATTTGTCCTTGGCATTGATGAAGAACAAATTAACTACTCTCCTTGGGTGCCTCCCAGAAATAATAGTAACAAGTCGAGCTTTCTTCCCTTCAGTAATATGTTCCTTTGTAGATAAGCACTGTGGAGAGGTAAAATAATGTCTTTTAAAAGTTGACTGTTTTCGTGTTCTAAGATGTAAATGATAGACGAAGGACGGGGAGCTATTTCAGAAATATTTATTCCATTGAGACAATGGATTTTGATATGAGAAGAAAGAATCATGGACTATCAAAATGAAACAAAAAGACAACAGATTTCACTCTACAGCAAGTTTCAATACATAAAAAGCAGGTACAACTTCTCCCAATATTGTACATATATTGTCTTTCAAAATGGACTAAAGGTTCAGATAGATATATTATGGGGAAGGCTTTAATGATGTGAGACAATTTTTTAAGAAAGAAGATAGTTTAATTTTTAAAGAATTCAATAAATACAATGATAGAGTTAATAAATGTGTTTTTCTTGTTTTTGCTCTCAAAACTATTCAAACCACTTATTAATCTCCAGTCTGTTTCATCAATCTTTTATGATGTGTTACAAGAAGTTTTTCAAATTTAAACTTCATTACATCATTTTATAGTTATAAACCCTGACCACTATAATTCTTGGTTTTAACCAGGCTATGGAGAGAGGAATGTGTTCATTAGCTAGTGCAGTGCTAGAAGCCTGCAGTTTAACCAAGGTTAAAATAAATAAGATGCCGAAGCTCACAATTCTAAATACACTGAAGAACCTGCAAAATGAATTCAGAAACAACATGAAGTGCTTCTATAATTAAATCGGTTTGCTGTTGTTTCATCTTTTTATGGAAATGTAGAAATCTGCAGCAATTATTGTCTTTTTCGATATCTGAAAAGGAGACATAAGTGATTCTTAGCAGTAAGAAGTTATTTGTGCTTGGATCTGTGTTACCGCAGCTTCCTTAACTAGCTTCTGGGTAGAATTCATTAATTTTTATTAACAGGGAAAACATTTGTTCCCGTGACAATATTTGCATTGCCTGAATGATTTTCACCTCTGGCACAAGGTGTGCTATCGGCTCATACATCACCCGATTACTTGGAGAGCAGAAAGACCCTCAGTCATTAGTGAGTGAATTAAAGATGATCTTAAGAGCTATTAATCACAGTGACAAAAGCCTTAATGTTTCTGTGACCCTAGTGGAGCCTGGGGACTCAAAGGGAAGCAGAGGGAGAGAAAATGGAAACATATGTTTTCTCCAAAATAACCTACCTTAGGAGAACTGTCAAAGAGAGAGTCACATCAAACTAAGAAATTCTGCCAGCAACTGGCCTCTGAATTATGTGTCTATTTATCTTCTTGTGAACCCATGTTTCCTTTTAAAATATATATGTTCTTGCTATAGACAATTAAAGAGTCAAAAACATTGTCTTTTGTACCTTTAATTTACTTATTTAAAGTTTATGCAGTAGGACTTGTGCTTCTGCTAAACTGCATTTCTTGAAAAAAATCCAGTGTAAATTTTATTTAGTCTGTTAACCACATAAATCAGGATAAAAACAAGCAGACAATAGCAGTAAAGCACCATTATAAACATTAATTCAAGCAGATACACTGTTCCAATAATGGACCAAAACGGTAACATTATTAAGTACTACAGTAGGTTACAACACTTAATCATTCTTCAATATATCTGGCTGTATTTGTCTGGATGTTTACAAGATTATAATGGCATCAACTCCACTGTTAATAATATAGGCACTTGCTGGAATTTCAATTATCTTTCACAATATGTTGACACAAGGAACAGACTAAAACTGGCTCTTTCTGAATCTGGTAAGAAAATCCATATCCCCTTATTTGTATTCAAGTCTTTGTTTACATAACTGAGAAAAAAATATTGCATTGTGCTCATCTTTTGCAATTGGTTCTACTTCTGTGATGCAAAGAGAAAAAAAAGGAAATTCTAGCTAAATGTCATTTCTGTAAGTCATATTTTTTGATCCAATTTAGGTTAGCAAAACTGTTGTTGAAATTACAATTTTCTCTTTTGATATTGATGCCATGTAGCCACACACAAAAATTCATTCTTTCAACCACTTTTCAGTGCCTAATATTGTGATTAACACATAACCACGGCTCAATAACCATGTGTTGACTGACTGAACTGGATAAATAAATAATATTGAAAAACAAATATTATTTGGGATTAGGAATGGCAAGAATTTTCAGAAATTCTTTGTTCTCAATAAACTTTTACTTAATGTTTTGACAAAAGAACCCAAATCAAGTCAGTCAGAATACCTGTTTGAACTATGTAAGGAGATTATATTATTAATCATTAGGAAGGACATCTTTATGTTTCTGAAATGATAGAGAAGATAAAGGAAAAAGTATATAAAATTATTTTGCCATAGCAAAAAAAAAGTATAGTTTATAAGATTCAGGAGTAAAATAAAATTTCCTTAATGACTAATCAATTTTTGTATGCCATTTAACTATTTACACAACTCTGTGAACTAAATTTCATTATTTTTCCCTACCTCCCAGATGAGGAAACCAAAATTTATAATATTAGAATAACTTTCCTCTGTGTCACAAATCTAGTTAAGGGACAGACACTGCCAGATCTTCCAACTTCAAATCAGTGTCACTTGCCATTAAACTAAGATGTGTCTCAAATAGTTTCAAATGCAAGAAAAATATCTTGGTTAACATAGACTCAATCTATAAAATTGGGGTCTCTGATAAAGCCTATTTTCTACACAGGAAGTCATGGTATTAAAGGTTATGGGTGACATCCAGATACTAACTTCTTTGCAATTATTAGTCTCAGGAAGAGAAAAGTTTAGGAAACTCATGTCAGATCTACTGATAGAATATCAAAGATAAGTGAACAAAATGCTCATGGAAGCACCTTCTTTGGTAACCACACAGATTCAAATTACAACTCTATCCATTTAACAAAATCAAGCTTTCTGGAATGTTATTCCTGGGGACAAAAACCTTCTTTATATAATTCCCTCTTCTCCCCCTGCAACCCCCAGCAAATAAGAGTAAAGGTATTCTTGAGTTAAAGGAAAATGAAAAGTATAGATTTACAGAGAAATCTGTTTTCATTTGGCATTTTTCCTTCTCCCCAGGCACTAAAAGGAGATCCATTATAATCTCAGAGTAGAGTTCAACACTCATGAGATTGGAACTTTTTTCTAAAAACAATTGAAAAATTATTTTTGAATGGTTAGAACAGACTTCCTAAGATTTCAGCAGAGCCTAATCGCAATGTCATATATAAAGTGACAAGAAATGCATAACCATCCCATCCTTCTAAAATGTATAAGAGATGTGCTATATGTTCAATAGCTCCAGCAAAATATGTAACAACTAATTTCTAATATTTATTGAGCATTCACCATAAGCCAAAAAATTAGTTTTAGCACATTGCTTATAGTCATCCATTTAATCCTCATACTAGTCCATAAGGGAGCTATTGCTATCATTCCCATTTTACAGATAGGGAAATTGAGGTCGAGAAGCAGGTAATAAAAAAGCTATAATTCATACCCAAATAGACTAACTTTAAAACCCACATGTTTAATCTCTAAGGTAGATATTGTCTCAATTTGTATCACCCTGTATTACATTTCCAAATACAGAGTAAAAAGATTTTTTTTTCAGAAAAAATGATATATTCATTAAATCCTGTATCACAAGTATTCAAGTTCCTAAATCGAAAATTGGCATTCCAACATTTTTCATTGCACCAGCAGATTCTGAGACAAGGATTCAAGAGCAAATGATTTCTTTCAGAGGTGGTCCCATGAAAACACAGGGTCCCAGGAAGTAGGAACTAAAAGTCAATAAAGAATGTGTTATCAGGTGAGTTACCACTGGAAACTCAGTGTAACAATGTAGACCTGCATGGCTGATATGAGGGAGCTAGAGATTTTATCCACCAATTCTCATCAGTCATTTGCTGAGAACTGATCCTAGGGGATGTAGTTCCTTGAACTTATGACCTGCTCCATGATCAAACTAGACAGACTCAAGCAAACCATTTGGAAGTCATGTCTGGCATATACAGAAATGGTCAAGGGATATGGTTAGCGGGCTGGCTTGCATAGTACAGCCACAACCATCATATAAAGATGTGTTTAAGGTATGGTCTGATTTTCTTGTTCCCAATATGCAGAATTTGATCCAGTAATTAAAACACATGTGCTTGCAAAATGAAATATTTCCCCAACATATATATATTCATATATATATATGTATATATATATATATTCATAGTGTTTACCAATTCATTTTTCAACAAAAATGTATTATGATCTCGAATTTAGGTTAGGTGCTGGGGCAGGTATTAAAATATACATTTTTAAAAATGTCTAACAAATATATAGAAATGACTGCAGATATGAGTCTACTAGAGGGGAGGCTGAAGGTAGGGAACAAAGTGGGGAGGAGTCTTATGGGTGATTTGGTGGTAGGCGTGGTGTGGTAACATACATCTGAAGATGTGTCAACCTACTCCCCTAAATCATATAGTATTGTAAGTCAATGTTACCTCAATAAAAAATCATAATAAGGGCCTCCCCTGGTGGTGCAGCGGTTGAGCGCTAGGCTGTAAAGCTGCCTGCAGCCTCTGCAGCGCCGGTTCAATCCCGGCCACCAGCGAGGGTCCCACATGGTACACAGACCTCTCCTGCCACACCCACTGCTCCCCTCAGCAGTATATTTCATCAGTCTGCCTGTTCTGTTCCCCGCTCTGGCTCTGGTGAATTCTCTCACCCTCCCACACTTCTGACTGTACCCAATGCTTGTATAAATAAATAAATAAACAAACAAACAAATAAATAAATACATAAATAAATAAATAAATCTTTAGAAAAAATCATAAATAAATTATGAGCCATGAATTAAGGCTGATAAAACTGACTACATTTCTGGGGGTGGAGGGGGCACATTAATTTGGAGATACTATAAAGAAAGAAAAAAAAACTACAAACTAGGGAAAGATATTTGAAAAGTACATAACTAAGCAAGGATTAGTGCCTAGAATATAAAAACAATATGCAAAATTAACTAAGACTAAACCCATTGGAAAGATAGGTCATGGGTAAGAATAGGATTTCACTAAAGAAGAAACACAAAAAGATCATAAATATATGAAAAGAAACTCAATCCCCTTACTTATCAGGAAAATACAAAGAAAAGCAATAATGAGAGAGTATTTTACACCTTGTAGGTTGGCAAATAGAATAATACCAAGTGACCTATATAAATACATGAAGAATGCCAGAGTTCTTGCACAATGCTGCTATGTGTGTAAATTGAAACAATTACCATAAAACAATATTGTGTTATTGCATGCTATCTCTCTTGAGATAGCAATTCTATTCCTGAACACATACTTTATTTATTTATTAATTTTCTTACATCATTGCTCTTTTTTGGACAATAATTGATTTCTCCCCTCAGGTGTAGTCCCCATAGCTTTCCCACCACCATATCACCCATGCACCATCACCATAGTCCCTCATGCTCTTTCTTCCCTTGTTTTGACCCCTTCCCTCCCCTTTCTTTGCTGTGTGTCTTAGATCTCTGGTCAGCTTACAAGCTGTGTCTTTTTCTTGACCTTTTGTTGAAGATATACTTTAGAAAAACTCATACAAATACTAAAAGACATGTTTAGGGCTGTTTATGTCAACACCGTTGGTATCAAAAGACTGCAAGCCCAAAGACACATCCACAAGAAAATGAAGAAATTAACTGTGATATAATCATACCATAAAATAGTATACAACAATAAAGATGGGAAGTGAATGAATTCTAGGGGCAAAATCTTGCATGAGGAAAAGCAAAACCAAGAATATCATTTTTAAATAAGCCAACCAAACAACATATCATTTAGTAACATACATGTAAGTAATATGTATAATTAAGCAATAGATAAGCAAAAAAGACACATTTTTAATTAGAGAAATGATAGCAGTGCAGTCCAAGGGAACAGCTATTCCCTCGTGTAAGAAGGGGAATGCAAGTGGGGAGATACTATCATATAGACTTGTCCCATTACTTCAGTAGTGACTTTATAGGTATTTATTTTGTTTTATCCTCCATTACTTGCATGCATATTACATATACTGTGTCACATGTATTCTTTTGATGTATCAAGTATTACCAATAAAAGAACAGTAATTAAGGAAATAATCCTTGACCTTAGGAAGCCCCCAACCTATGGCGAAGACTTCTTACAGAAATGAGAACTGCTTTAACAGAGAGGTGGGAGAGACACAATAAAGTGGCGTCCATGCCCAGGGTGAGATTTCATGGAGGAAACATTGAAAGATGGGTATGATTTTTCAATGGAGGTCAAGAAAGCATCTCAGGTAAGGAAAATTAAATGAGCAAAGGATTGCAGGAAGATGGAAGCCTGTGACACTGAGAGTACTGGGAAGGGGTGCAGGGAAGAGGAATGGGCAGAAAACCCTCCAGATACTCTCCTGTTGAGTGAGTGGCAACATTTCAATTATTTCATGGCCAGGTACAATCTACACACTTCTCTGGAGCCCTGTTGTGCTTGTTCATCATTTCAGGGATGAATCACCTGCCCTCTCACTCTTCTACAGGAAAAACCACTTCTTGTGGTTTCTACTCCTGGTGGCATTAGAAAGAGAGAGGAGAAATAAGCACATATAGCCCTGCTGGTTAGACAGCTCACCCCAGACTTAGGGGTCAGGTTCCCACCTTTGGATTTGTAGAGAAGAAATTCATGCTCGGTGGTCTGCCAAGAATTAACTGTCAGGATCATTGAGAAAATTTTATCCCATTGAAAGCACAGAGGCCCTCTATTTGTGGAACTGACTCTGTCTTTGGTGCCCAAGAAAGTTCCCAAGTAGTTCAGATATCTTAGAGGAGCAGAGACTGCACTGATAAGAGGAATATGAGGCCAGGGCAGTGAGATCACACAGGAGCCTTCCCAGTGGCCTCAGTAGATCTGGGGAAAAGAGCCACCAATTCCTAAGCTGACTGGCATAAAGGCTTAGCCTAGCAGTGAGAGCAGACAGACAGAATCCACAAGTCCCGAAGAGAAATTCTCAGTTCCCATGCCTTGGAAGACATCTCTGAAGGAGGGTGACTAATACGTTCACATTTATATGCTGAATGATGAAGATTTTGTAACAAATAAAAATTTACACGCTGATAAAATCTACCACCAAGTAATTCTTCTAGTGATTATTTATGGTAAAATGTTTACCCTCATTTTAAAAGCTCTGACCATGTTATAACATTCACTGATATATACTATTAAGAATATGACCATTTCACCAAACCCAAGAATTCTATCTCAATCAAAAATAGGAGACAGAACAGTGTTTGTTTTGTGTATCCTTAGCAAATTTGATTTATTTAATTAGGCCGGCAGCGCCATGGTATTATTTCCATGTGGAATACTTCTACTTAAAATAAATTGCTCCACTGGATTTGTCTTAAAGTATATCAACTATGCATAAGATTTTTTTCAATGTAAATATCAGGAATAAAAGAGGCTTTTAAGATTCCTCATCTCAGTTGTACTTTTTACAAGTAACTTCCACATACCATTAAATTTTGAATCAGAGAGCTTTAGTCTTCTATTTTTGTTTTCTAGTAAGCACAGAGGATATAAGAAGTAGTTAGTAACAAGATAGAAACATCTGCAGTATCAAGGCATATAGCTTCCCAATTGGGGGTGAATGCTAATTTAATTTCTTCCATGCCCACAAAGAAAGTCTCAAGTGTTTCATGTTGACAAATCATATATTAAGGACATCACAGACACAGTGGACACTGATGTTTAGTGAAAGAAAAAAGAAAATCAGTCAAAACAAATAATATAGCAGAGTTGCCTAAAAATGTGTTTACAGCAGATGAAGGGACAGAATCATTTTTATAGTCTCTTTCATTTCTGGACATAAGAGGCTTTGTGACCTTAGACATATCACTGTCATATATAGTTTTGACCCTGAATATAGAATTGCTCAAATGGAATAGTATCTTTATTTTCAGTAGATTTCTTTACATTTCTATTGCTTATTTAGAAGTCTACATTCTTTTCAACACCCCAACGAACCCAGTATTCACCTTGCACTCAGTAGGTGCTCAGGAACAAGTTATTGAATTTAAAGTGAATCTCTTGAAAGAGGAATCATTTTCCCACAGTGTCAAAAACAAGTATTCACAATAAGTTTGTAAAGATTATTTTTCTATTCATAATATTTGAAAGTATTTAATCGAACTAGGATTTATCTCCTCTCCTTTGAAATGTCTTGGTGTCCCATAGAAAAGAACACATTGCAAATGGAAATTCTAGCTGGGTCTCTTCCCTGTGAGCAAGATCCTTAGCTACCTTCCAAACACCCAACATCAAAGTTTCCATTCATTCTCCCCACAGTAGGTATTTTCATTTCACTCATGTGATTGTCAAATATTTATTGAATAGCTGTTACGTGCATGGTGCTGCACTACTTTCTATACCAGGAAGGGAAGGGGAAAGAAATGGAGCCTGTCTCCCCCCAAAACTATTACTGTGATGTGAGCAATAGATTTTTCACTAAGTATTCATGTTATATTGTTATAACTTTACCCTACTTAGTGCCAAGCAGTGCTAAGGACCCAGGGGGAAAAAAAAAAAAAAAAAAAAAAAACAGGAAGAAAAGAATGCTTCCTCTGTCTGCCCTCAGACAGAACACTGAAGTCTGATTTGTCTCAGTCAGCCTTTCCTGACTTTGCCCACAGCCTCCATCCAATCAAATGTACTGACTTTGATCATTGTTATCCTGCTTAATGAAATGTGCCTATTCTCTGCACTCTTCAGGAGTATAGAGACTGGTGACCACTGTTTTCTCACCTATAATGCTGTGCCAACTGCTCTCCCTGGAGATGTAGTGCTTGCTTCCCTATCAGTGTGAGGGGGTCCAGCTGCTCCAAACAATTCAGTTCCCTCTGAAGATACAAGGCTCTCAACATTGCACACTGAGCCCTGCTTCTCCCCTCCCCTGTGGGGAGTAAGCACCTCCCACTCATAAATCCCACTGAATAGATAGTGTCTAGCTCCAAATTTTCATCCCCAAACTCACCCTTTTACAGATTTCCTGAAATTACATCAGAAGACTCCAGCAATGTTCAATGGGAAAATGTGTTTACCTTCTTCCTCACCCCATGCTCTCTTACCCAGTCCTTTCAAACTCTTTGACACTTCCTGGAACATCACTTTGACCATGTCATCCTCACTTTCAAATCCTATGAGGACTCTGAGTGCTCCCATCAAGGAAGACACCTAAGGCCTTTTGCCAGATGGCTCATATCACAGTCCATTCTTCCCCTTCACAGTCCACCACAAGCACCCCACTAAGCCTCCCTGGCAGAGACTCCACATTCTGCACAAATAATGCCGATCTTCCTGTTCTGAGTTCATATCACAGAATTTGCTCAACTACGCTCCCCATTCTGGATCATTTATGAAGCAGGCACTAGTTCAGCGCTGTGCTTTGTCTGTATCTTCCTTATATTATCACCATCCATTGTGAGATGGAGATCATCAGCTCTGTTTTTGCACATGAGGAATTTAAGGCTGAGAGATTTGCATGTAATTACACATCTGGTGTCAGGATCAGGTTTAATTTTTTTTTATTTCATTTTATATATTTTTTACATTATTTTTCATTTTTGCACAATGTATGCATTTTCATCCTGGTTACAGTCTCCATACAATTCCCACCCCCCTTATTTTGACCTTCTTCCTTCCCCCACCCCAGTAGTGTGTTTCTGGTTTATAGTTGCTTGTTAATTTTGATTTTTTCTTTATTATAATTAGTCTTTTTCCTGGTCCCTTATTTAGGTCTTCTAAATTCCTGCTATGTATGGAAACAACCCAAATTCCCAAAAATAGATGACTGGATCAAGAAAATATGGTACATATACACAATGGAATATTACTCAGCAATCAAAATGATAAACTCATACAATTTGCAGCAACGTGGATGGAGCTGGAAGGGATCATGCTCAGCAAAATAAGCCAGAAAGAAAAAGAAAAATACTGAGTGGTCTCACTCATAGCAGGACCAGGTTTTAAACCTAAGTTTGCCTGAGAGAAAACTCCTGCCAGAGAGTACTTCACTGCCCTACTGCCCATGTATGGGCAAGGCAGCCATGCTGGGTGCACCCATTCACACGCTGTTGTGACTCATTAAATGCAAAATTAATTAAGTGTTCTTAAATTCCCAGGAGAGAAATCTAGTGTGATTTTCCCAGTCAATAAATACTTAAAGTTCTATGAATTTTTCATGAAATTTGTATTTTAAAAAATTGGATTCCACCTATCTTGTTTTACCTAGGAGCTAGAACATAACTAGAGGTCTCCCTCTCCCCTTAAAAGCTACATAAAAATGCCTAGAATCATTCATTTCCCTGACTTATGGCCATCCAGAGCACCGCAGAGCTGTCCACCATTCCCTAGGTAGTGCCCTCTGTTACCCATACTCTAGAATTTTCCTGGCCCACTTCTCCCACACGGCCCTCCTATAAAACTCATTCTCTTGTTCAGTGTTCAGAAGAATGCCAGTCAAATTGGGCATTTCATAAGGTCTATTTGACACTGTCTCATTGATTGCATGTTTATAAAGCACCTTGTAAAAAAGCTACTATAGTCCAAGCATTATGTTAATATTGGGAAGTAGAAAAGATTAAAAAGACACTGTCTTCAAGGAACCCAAAGAAGTAAAGCACACAGATGATTATTCCACAACATGATGATGAGACTAGTAAAAAAAAAAAAAATACCCAGGACACACCAAAGAGGAAGAAACCATCTCAGTCTCAAAAGCTGGATAAGGCCACACACAAAAGCCGAAATTTAAGATACATATTTCTCGAAGATGTGTCCATCCCAAAACTGCTGAGTGAAAGGAAGCACATTTCAGGCAATGAAAAACATGCAGGTCACATGCACTGGAGGACCAGTGACTAGTTCTGTATATCTGGAGTGGAGACATAAAATAGAATGCAAGAAATGGAGCTGAAATGGACGGTCCAAAGCATATTATGGAAATCCTTATTTGTGATGCTAAAAGGGTTGGCACCTAAGAGTCATAACATAATCAAATTTGCATCTAGGTAAGATAACTGGAAGTTTCTGCAGATGAGAGCTAGGAGAGAGAAGAAGCCAGAAGTTATTACAATGGTCCTGGTGACCAGTGACAAGGTGACATTGGGTCGTCATTAGAATTTGAGAGACAGTAGACATTCAACAAATGTTTTAAATGTTTTCAGTTAATTGAATTTTTCTCACCAGCATCTTGCTCTGATACAATAAGTAACTAGACTTAAAACCCTTGATCTTTTAAAATATCAGCTATACCACTTTGAAAGTGCTCCAGTACCTGATCAGGATTGAGAACACATGGAACTAACTGAAATAATTGAACACTTACATATCATCTATGACATGCGAAGCATCTTCTGTACGTCATCTCATTTATTCCAACCAACAACCCTTCAAGATAGTATATTTACCATTTTACACAGGATGGAAATGATGTCCCAGTAATTAATGAACAAATTTGTCCAACTAAGACTAACATAGAATTTGGATTTTATATGTATCTAATTGCACAGTCACCCATAAAGTCTAGATATTATGCAACATACCACTGAGAAAGCCACATTCTCCTTCATCAAATGTTTCAGAATAAGATTCACAGGAATGAAGCAAGGATGTGTACAAACTGCTCCACTCTGGGAAGAGTCGCTCAGACCCTGGTTCCATTTTTTACTGCTTCTGACAGCAAACCATAATGAGTCCGATATGGTCATAATGCATTGCTTAATTCTAATGAGGCACTCACATCTCAACTACCCTTGATTATTTCTGATTCAGTAATAAGTCAAAGAGATCAAATGCTTGGTGGCTTGAGGAGGGTGTGAAACTCATTTAACTCTAAATACCATTAATATTTCATAGTATTATCAGAAGGCAAAGTCTCTTTCCATAACACATTTGGCTCCACGTACATGGGAATTCAGACTCTGACATCCCCACAGCTGATTCATTTCTAACCCTCAAGTTTTTTTTGTATTCAGATCTCCACATCCCTTTTAGCTCATCTACCAGGAGCAGTGTCTGTCAACATAGGGATAGAACATCGTGCAGACTTTAAAGTTTTAAAAACAAAGCCAAATGAAGCTCATTTGGGAAAGGTCTTTTCTTTAAGGTGAGAGATGAAACACAAATGAAGCATACCATGGTAAATAGGAACTGTGCTCACTTGCAGTCATGCACTATAGCCATTAAGCCTTAAGGTCTTAAGGTACCAAGCAATGCATATGATAAATTTCTCAAAAACATCCCAGCCATAACATAGTTCTTGCTGATTGCTCATTTACCCATAATGCATGCTGTCATAGCAAAGCCTGACAAATGACAGAGAAAGCTCAGGTTATTTTTTACACTGACTGCCAAGCCCCTCACCTCAGATTATTCATTTATTAGGGCAATCACTGAGGTCTGGGTACTTAATATTGTTTTCACCAAATATGAAAATGATCTACTTGCCTATTCTTTAGTTCCTCCTAGGGCAAGCCATTTATCATCAGCTCAGGATAAATGACTGCTTCATTATAGCTATAATTTATGAGGTGTTAGAAGTAAAGAGCCACGCCTAGAGACTTAAAGCTTTAATATGGATTAAAATAAGATAATCAATCAAGCTAATACAAATTTTCTCTCAGCATTATTTCTTGTTTTGAAATAGCTTAATAATTTTTTTGGGGGGGGATTTTAATCCATGTTGAATATCTCATTATCCAACAACATGCATGTGTGTCTGAGGCAGTATGTAAATAAATGTGGGGTGAGATACTACCAGAAAAAGGAAATAAAACCGAGCTACCAGCTGGGATTAACTGAAAGCCTTATTTTCCTTAGTGCTATCAGATAAACTAGAGGCCAAGGAGTTTGAAAAGCAAGTATAAACTTGAGTAGATTATTCCTTCCAATGTTCTTATTTTTCTGTAAGAATATTGTAAAAAGGTTGCTGTTATTTTATTTTTCCTTATTCTCCCTGCAACAAAGAACTCACTCCAGAGGGGAAAAGTTACATCTCGATAACATTTCAAGAATTTTGCTTTTTTTATGTTTGAAGCAAGGTTTCACAACTCATGATTTGGACAAGAGCAGCTTCTTGCTGTGACCAGGCAATAAGGACTATTTCCCGCTAAAATAGCATTACAGTCTTAAAATTCTTATTCTGGTTTGTATCTCAATTTTAAAGTTATTAGACTATGCCAAAGCAAATATTATTTCTAAATTATGTCTCTTGCTCAAATCACTAATGTGAACCCATTTGACCACTTGAGTAGCAAGCTGTGAAGACTGTACAGGAAATTCACCGCAAGAATTAGCAAATAAGCAGTCTAAAGCCAAAGACACGAAGGTGCTCATTAAAAAAAAAAAAAAAACTTTCTAAAAGTTCTTGCCATTTTCCTAAGACCATATTCCTTGCAGGTGAGACAAATGGGCCCCGGTTGCCTCCAGGCAAATCTTGAAGGATACTTCCAGCAAGGCCCCGTGACTGGAAACTACTCAGGCTTGAAATTAACATCCCTAGGAAAAAAAAAAAACCTATTCCTCCCCCTTTAGACAACAGCAGCTTACATCTTCTGGACAAAACAGAAAAAAAAAAAAAAGTGGTGACAAAAAAAGGGGACAGAGAAGACAGTGGAAGTCATGCTGTGTTCTCCTGAAGGCCCTTCATTTTTTACTTCAGAGAGTGTGGAAAACACACAGACCCTGATAACGGCTCAGTGGTGGTGTCCAGCCTGTCCATTTCCTTACAATGTGTACCGCTGAGTTTACCTAAAGGAGTAAAAACTAGGATTTTCACAAAGCTCTGTGTCAGAAGCTGTTATTACAAATTAAACCAGACTCAATATAAGAAGAAAAGGAGCTTTCACAAGCTCATAATGAGAGCTGAATGCAAGGGCCATATAATGGTGATGTAGAGGATGACAACCTATGATATAAAATATTTCCACTTAGTGTAACTATGTTGCATTCAATATTATTTCCAGCAATAAAATCCTCTGGAATATCACTCAAGCTGGTTTAAGTTAAATTTCAATCTAGACCTTTGTAAATGCAAGAACATTTTTCAATCCAGTCATCTTTCCCCGCCCTACATATAATTCAACAACAGACTTCAGCGGGATAAAACAATTTAAGCTCTATAGTTGTCCTGTGTGTGCGTGTGTGTGCTTTTCATGCCTTATGTATTTGGGCAGAAATGATGCACTTCACACATGCAAACGCGCACACAGCACATTCTCCCCTCTCTCATTTGAACCTTAGAGTTAAGATGGGAAGGAAATTACAAAACCTAGCATTCACAAATACACAGCATTTTATTTCTAATTTAAAAGGTACTCCGAAAAATATGTTTTATCATAAATCTCTCACAACTCTGTGAAATGGATACTGCTGGCTCTTTGCAGATGATAAAACTTAGTCACGAGGACAAAAGGTAGGTGTGATAGAGCAAATTTGAACCCAGACATTCTGGATGTGGAGTGTCTATTATTAATCACAATGGAAAGGGAATGATAGACTCCAAAGGCAATGTGAAAGTTGAAAACAAATTTGAAATAAATAGTCCAAGTTGTCAATAAATTTGATTATACTTATAGGACACGCAGATTAAAAACTATGATTCTCTGCAGATTGGCAAAAACTTAAAAGCCTCAAAAATACCAAGTGTTAGGATATGGAACAAAGGAAACTTTCATACAGGGCCGGGGAAAGTGTCCATTGGTACAGTGACTTTGGAGAGCAAATTGACAAGGGAAGACGGGCAGCCTATAACTCTTCTTGGCTCTTACCTTCCAAATTCGCACTTGGGTACCCACCCTCAGGGGTATATACAAGCCTTCATTTAGCATTGTTTTTTTTTTTTTTAACTTTTTTTTTAAGATTTATTTATTTATTTATAAAAGCACTGGGTACAGTCAGAAGCAAGGGAGGGTGAGAGAATTCACCAGAGCCGAGTGGGGAACAGAACAGGCAGACTGACTACACTGCTGAGGGGAGCAGCGGGCGCAGCAGGAGAGGTCTGTTGCACCACGTGGGACCCTCGCTGGCAGCCAGGGATCGAACTGGCGCTTCAGAGGCTGCAGGCAGCTTCGCAGCCCAGCACTCAACCACTGTGCCACCAGGGGAGGGAGGCCCCATTTAGCATTGTTTATAAGAGAAAACAAATGAAATAAAAATATATCTCATATCTACATATATAGATAGCTATATATAAGAACCTATAAGTAGGTTCCATAAGTAGGGATATACACTACAAAAGGACTGCCTATCTTAGCTGTGAACAGGCTTCTGGTGGCCATAGAGAGAAATGAAGCAGGTCGAAAATTTTAGTTTGATTATTGGGTCTTGGTTTATTAGTTACATATTGATTTGTTTGCTCATTCAACACTGTTCCTGTTTGTGTATAGATACATATAATGTATAGATAGATATATATATATATAGCATATATATGGATATAGAGAGAAATATATAGATATAAATATATATATATAAAGATATATATAAAAATCTATAATGTCCAGGTACTCCACCATCCATGTCATCAACTATGGCAAATATCCTATCCATCATTTCTTGTGTCTATTTCTACAAGTTTCCGTATAGTGAAGAAAAGAGTCTAGATATCATTGAATACTGCTACTGTCATCTACATTCTGTATACTACACTTTATGTAGATGCCTTTAGGGTGTTGCACTATTTTTTTCTTTAAAGATTTATTTATTTATGCATACAAGAACTGGGGCCCAGGCCAGAGGTGCAGGGGGGTGAGAGGATTCACCAGAGACAGAGTGGGGAACAGAACAGGCAGATCTACCGAAGTACACTGCTGAGGGGAGCAGCGGGCGAGACAGAAGAGGTCTGCCACACCATGTGGGTCACCTCCCTAGTGGGGATCAAACTTGTGCTACAGTTGCTGCTGATTTCTTCAAAGTGTAGAAGCTTAATCACTTGTGCCACCGCGGGGTGGGGGGGCGCTAGGATGTTGTACTCTTAATTAACATTTTGATTTTGATTTTAAATATATTGACAAAATATGTAGAATTTAATGAATGAGTTATAGAAGACATTAACAATATTTTTATAACATGTGAAAAGAAAGCATGTTTAAATGGATATGGCTTGATTTACAGTAAGGTATAAAGTCCCATCATTAACTGAAAATTTTGAAACACAGAAATGAACTATTCTTCTCATTATATCTGCTTCCCTTTCATGTGATGAAATTTTCAAATGATTGCTCCTCTCAAAGTACACTTCTCTAGTAATGCTTTTTTATATATGCAATCATTCATGGTATCCTTTCTTAGGTGATAGATCTCAATAATAACATTTTTTTAATAAATCAGAGTTTCTAATAGCTGATCAGCATGTTCAGAGTCCTAGGTCAGTCTCATCAATACTCAAGCCCAACTATGCCTGGGAAGCTGCCAGAGCAAAGCTGCTTACAATAAAGGCCAGGTGCATTGACTCTGCTGAAACACAGACCACCATTTGTAGGAGAGGAAAGATAGAACAACTTAAAGAATTAAGGAAGTTGCGGCCTGGGAAAATCATTGGTAAAGTGAAATGTATTGTAAGAACATATGATAGGTTTATGTCCCTGCTATTATTATTTTTCTTTAATCACATCAGAATTCAAATCTTGAAGATATTTACATCGCCTTTGAATTAGTTGATTTGGCGGAAGGTCTATAAACTGAATATCTACCATGTAGATGAACGCAGCAGCAGACACAGAGAACCATGAATTATGGAGTACAAGTCCCTGATTTCTAGTAACTCACAGTTTGAAATCACTAAAATTCAGTTCTGTGCAGGCTTCACAGGCCCCAGATTCCCCACGGGACCAAGAATTGAAGAATCACTGCCCACACATGCTTACTAAATATTTGTTGAATGTATGAACAGCAAGCTACCTCATTTGTTTGGCTAATCCTGTATATCATCTTTATTTTCATCATCTACTAAAATTTGATTTGAATCATTCCATTTTTCAATAAAGTTTGAAAACCAATACAAAAACATCAAATTTTTTTCATAAACTAGGGCTAAGAAAAAGCAAAGGCAGGTACATACTTTCCTATGACTTTCATTGCCCTGGTCATTCCTTGCAGAGTTATAGAGACTCTTAAATACTGACTTTTTATAGGAAATTTCTCAAATGCAAATAAATATAGTTCACTGAGTAAAATCCTGACATGAATGGAATGAAAAATAGTAACTTAGATGTAAACTGCTAAGTTACCAATTAGCTTCTTAAAACAATTGAAAGTCACAGAGAGCCCTCAATACACAGAGGCGGTTAATTAATTAACATTAGATGTGATTAATAATGAGTCTCATTTAATAGCAAATATCTGCCTGCAATGGCTGCATGACAGAACAAAAAGCCTTCAGAGAGCAAGCAACTATATTTATCCTGATTGTGTTTGGGATTTTAACATGTTTTGTGCAGGCTGACAAATGGCCTATTAATTATCTAATGTTGTCTGACAACAACAGCTTGATAAAGATGTATGTTTTTGAATCGCTGGATGGAAACTGCTGGAGAAGAGCCCCAGTGGGGCCTTGCTGTCCTAAAACTGGGCTCCAAGCCACAACGACAGGCAAGACAAAGGCCTATCTCCCGCCACAGCCTTCGCAGATAAAATATGGCTTGGCATTAGGGACATTTTTTTTTTCTTTCAGAAAACTGCTCCTGCAATATCTGATTAGGAAAAGGAGGAGTAGGTCTTTACTAAATTGGGGTTAAGGCATAATCAATATCATATATGGAGTGTCTGGGCTGTTCTGCATAAACACGGGCACTTCATATTATTAAGGAGTCTATAATGTCGAAGAAGCATATGGCAGGACACTGCAGCTCTCTCTATTCTTTTTATTTAGAAGTTTATCTTCCAACCTGTTTGACAGCTGCTCCTAAGTGGTTTCACAGTGCCAAATTATTTTTATGATTGTTTGATGTTTTATTCTCCCATTTCAGTTAATGAGATAGGATCCCACAATGGCCGTAATTCAAGGCTGTCAGAACTAAAAAGCATGCTTGTGGCAAGAGAGCCTGATGGTAAATAAGGCTAAAAGCAATGGATAATAAAAAACTCTGTTATCAGAGTCGCCTTTGCAATCAAAACTTGTTGGGGTCAGAGCCTTCCTTTCTTTGTGTGGCTTCCGGATATTCCCCAGTCAGGGCGAGGGCTCTGTCCACCCCACTCCATCGGCCATTTGACTCTGCAAACAAGTCCCCATTTCTTTGGAAAAGCATATGAGGAATAATATTAACTAAGAAATACTACAAGGTCTTAAAGATAGCGAGTGCTATATTCTAATTAAAGGGCTTGTGCATCATTTATGGTGCCAAGCGAGTAATTTGTCATACACTGTTAGAGAAAAATTGTTCAACAAATAACCTTTACAAGAATCTTGAGAACAGCTTCATAATTGAAATCCCTAATGGTTTTGCTGGGAACTTTTATTAAGGTTTGAAGGTTTGTTTTCTTCCTCCTTTCCCTCTAGAGTTTATAGCAACTTACGATTGCAATGTAGCAACTTTCTTTCAGAAAAGGAAGCTTTCTCTTAATTATATTTACAAATACCACCAGTATTAGCAAGGCCATTTCTGCCAATAATCAAAGTATAGTGAAAAAATAAATATATATAGTGATTTTCCAGAAGAAAATGAGAGACTTCTTTTTTTTTTTTGCTTGTGTTTTTATTTTTGCCTTTGTTATTCCTAATGGAAAAGAGCTTGAAGAGTTGTTATAAACTTAGCTGAATTTAGAATTTTTTTTGTCTTACACTCAAGTTCTCAATCTTTATTTTAGTGTAACATGATTCCTGAAAATGTGATGATAAAAAAAAATGAAAGTCATGACCAGACTGTCTGCAACATAAATTATTATTCAAAAGTTCAAAAAAAAATGAAAAGCTACCACTTTCGCAAACAATATTTCTTTCTTCTTATTACACATTTAAAGTAATGGTCCTTCATAGGCAGAAAATAGCATGACAAAATCTCAAATAATAGTAAGTCCCATAACTAATTATAAAACCTGACATGCCTCATGCAGAAACACTCCCCGATGAGTACCAAAGATTGGCTGCTTTATAAATATTTAATGCTTGCCAGTAACCCCGGTTTTTCTCTCACATCTAAGCCCAAACCATTTGTCTCCTCTTACAATCAGTCATGACTATGTGGTGTCATCATGTCTGAACAAGTTTGACTTACTACATGTTTCCAGGATATAAAATCAGGACATGACACATTTCCATAATGTGAATGGAACAATTATACAACCAACGAGAGGAGGTAGGGAGAAAATTCTAAATAGGCTAAGTGTAATTACGAGGTTAGCCACAGAGAACTAAATTCAGAAAAACTGAACATCAGAAAGTAATGAGTAGGTATGCACGTTTTGTGGACAAATGGCAAAGATACAGGTCTTCCAGGACTCTACCTGATCTTGAATTCCCTTCTTCAACCAAATAAAGTTATACAAGGAACTGCATCCTCTCCCCGCCTCCTCAATTTAGGGGTGATCATGCACATACTAACATCATGTGTTTCTTCCCATTTATCTTCGCTCTGGCTCCCCCCATGAAAAATGTGATGATGACACTTGAGCACATGAGTCAATAGAAAAACTTTGACAATTAAATGAGTGGCTCCCAGTAAAGGAATCTCAGAAGTTAAAGGTAAATGTTATTACCTTGTGACCAATGAGCTGTCATTGCCTCTGAAATATCCTAAAAAACACCAGTATCTCTAAGAGAAGGACTCTCACGGGCCCTGAGCCACAAAGGTGAATATCAACACCTCAGAAACTAGCGACTTGTCCAGCAGCTCCTTAAAGAGTGAACACACAAACCCAGCCACACTCGTGGGTGGGCAGACACCCTTAGGGAGCTCAAGTCCTCTTCTGTGCTTGATGCACAGCCCCTCTGTTCATCTTCTATGGGAGACTCAAAGATGCAAACACTGGTACATCAGCCACTTCCTTTCCTCCACGACACCTGGTTGATTTGTCCGTCATGGAAGTTGCTCTCATTGGCTTGACCCAACTAATGTTCGTGAACAAATTCTTACTTGTGACAAAGTTACCGAGCTTAGGTCAGACCAGGGACTGTAAACTGGTAGCCCGGGAGTGTTTTATGTCATCGCCAAAACAAATTCATTTTACGTGTCAACATTGGAAGAGGGTTTTACATTAACAAATTCCAGGCTTTCAGCTTTTTGAAAATGTGTAAGTTCTGACCACATCCATGCCCCAGGAGAGAGACCTGGACGGAGGTCTCTACAACTGTTCTTGGATCCGCCACCATCTCTGTATGACTCTCCCTCGTTCATATTTCTCACCTCTCTCCTGCTTTTCTTTTAAATGATAGCCCAAATCATATTCAAAACCCTTCATTGGACAAAATAGAGTCCAGAGGGTTTCAGTGGAAGTGATCAATATCACAAAACTAGTTTGCTGCAGAAGGGGTTTAGAGCCCAGACCTCCTCATTGCCAAACCAAGGCAATTAATCATTATATATTCACCAAGGCAGTCGTAGCCTATTTTCAAGGAGTTTGGTACTTGATAGGAGACTGAGGATGTATTTGAAATGGCTAAAATAGAGTGAAAAGTTATTCTTGCCATGAGAAAAGAAAATATAAAGGGCCATGGGCTTTCAGCAGAATTTCAGGCCTACCACAGACCTATTGAATCAGTGTCTGCATTTTAACAAGCCCCGTGATTCAAATTCCCTGCTCTGGGGACAGGGCTTGGTACCATTCCTGAGTGTGTCCATCAGCCCCTCTGTAAGGGTGGGATCACACAGCTACATAATTCTCTTAGACCCTGTGCCCACCATAATACTGTGCACTGAAAGCATAACCAGTATTAGTAGTAAATGAATGAAGACCCTAAATTACGGTATGTCACTAAATTATAGGTCTATCCCTGGCTATAATTCTGTAGTGTGAAAAACTAAGAACTGAGCCAGCGAACCATAGAAAGTAGGTGGGAGGACCTGACTTAGGGCCCATTACCACAGGCCTTCTGAGAGGAAAGGACATCCAGGGGCATCCTGGGCCCAAGCAGCCAGACCCAGAACCAAGCATTCCTATTGCCTGCTATCTATCATGCCCCAGCCCTATGCACGGGTCTACCAGACTCTCCATGGCTGGAAGCCATGCTGATGGCCTGCCACGTGTCTGGCATTCCTTCCCCTGACCCCAGCACTTCTTCCCCAACCAGAGGGGCAGGGATCTCTACTAATTTATAGCCCATACAGGGTGTATCACCTAGGAGAGGTTATTGGTTGCTCAGAGACCCAAGAGGATACTTTTTCTCTAATTTAGGGACTTGCAAGATTTGCTTTTGAGTTACAGTTGTTTGGTTGGGCTCACCGTGCAAACAGTTAGGAAAGGATTGAAAACTAGATCCAGGACATGAAGATAAAATGGATAAATAAATTAATAGAGGGCCTCTCTAATGGCGCAAGGGGTTAAGCAGAGTACTATGAAGCAAATCTGCAGCCTCTGCAGCACAAGTTCTATCCCCAGCTGTCCAGGGAGCCACCCACATGGCGCTGCAGACCTCTCCTGTCATGCCCACTGCTCCCCTCAGCAGTGTATTTCAGTCAATCTGCCTGTTCTGTTCCCAACTCTGTCTCTGGTGAATCCTCTCACGTCCCCCCCACACACCTCTGGCCTGTACCCCAGCGCTTGTATGCATTAAATAAATAAATAAATAAATAAATAGATTAAGCTTAAATAAATTAATATAGTCCCCAAAGGGATTAAGGGAGAAGAGACACCCTTAGAATGTAAAAGAGGGAATGACAATGACCTAAAAACTACTACAGTCCTCTGGTCTGGTTCGATCAGATCAACTTGTATGTGTGCACAGAAGGACAATATACATAAAAGAATAAGAGAAGAAAAAATGAATAACAGTCTCCCCTTTGGAGCCATAATTGTTTTTGGGACATAAAAATAAGACTACTCCTTAGACAAAATCTCTGCTGTCCATGTTTGAGTAGTAGCTGCGCGCAATCAGTACTAAGTGTCACCTCTAAAATCCCAGGTCCACCTACCTGTAATGTCATCAGCCTTCAGGCATATGCTGAGGATTTGCATTTCAGGTTTTGTTTTACCTTATCTTCTCCCTCCCATCTGCCCCCTCAAATAAGAGCAAAAGCGTGTGTTATTCAGAAGCATGCACAGAAATGTGATGTAACCTAAGCTAGGTTTTCAGGTGTTCCTTTCTCCAAGCACAAGGAAAGAAAATAGATGACACCACAAGTTTAACACTAATTGATTTATTACCTGCCTAAGCAAATCCCAGGCAGTGTGAGGCAGGCTTGGACTTAAAGCAAATGATTTACAAGATAATGTTTGACTCTGGAAAAGGGTAATCAGACCCAGATACAATGGATGATAGGATAATTGAGAAGAAATAAAAGAGGATAAATTGCCATGTGCTAATGAGTTTACAGGCTCTAATGGGAAGGACATCAGTTTTAACACTCAGGTTATGAGCTAGGAGCAAGTCTCTTTCCCCACCCACCCTCGCTCTTCAACTGCTAAAGATGTAGTGCTGAAACAAACCAAGATTAATGGTATCCCACTCATTTACTTAACCATTCTTTACACCTCTGACAGCTTCCCATATTAAACATATAGGACTATGGTGCTTATTTTTTAAAACCAACTTTACTCCAAGCAGTTCCTGTC
Source organism: Talpa europaea (assembly GCF_964194135.1). Classification (NCBI taxonomy): domain Eukaryota; kingdom Metazoa; phylum Chordata; class Mammalia; order Eulipotyphla; family Talpidae; genus Talpa; species Talpa europaea. The sequence goes on from NC_140070.1 coordinate 70,421,495, forward strand.
AGCAGATGCCACTTGCCCAATGGTGCCCAGATATAAATGTTTTTGGCTCAGTCACTAGAGAAACGACTCTTCTGCCTCTCGGGTCCCCAGGGGCTTGGCGCCTGATGAGTTGATGCCGTTATCTGCAAGCCTTTTGGCCTAACAGAGAATATTCCGAAGCATTTATGCAACCTGGGTGCACTCCCATTTGGAAATGGTTGCCTGAGCAGCAATCATGTCTCGCCTCATGATTCATTTTTATATCTCACTCACCCGCCATCCCACATCACCAGCGAGGACTGGTGACACTTTATTGGTATTTTTGATTACTGCTATAGCCATCTGAATTTTTCACAGGATGGGGGCCTCTGGTCCCAATGTAGCCGCACACAGCACGTAGGGTACAGACTACAAAGAAATAAAGGGGCAGTGGTGAGCAGGGCGATTGGGAAGTAATGTAGAACTGAGGTACTTCCTGGGAGACCAAGAACCTATTCCCTTGTAATATTTCCACCAAATGAAGTTTAATATGATGAATCGTGGTGCAACTCCTGCACGCCTTTGCCTCTCAAAAAGGCAGTTCAAGTGCAGCATTTAAACATGTCGGAATGATGACTTGATTCCCTCACAAGAAAGCCGAAAGAGTGCATATCCAAAATGGCTATTTCCTTCTGGACTGGGAGGGTTGCTTTAGAGAATTTCACATTTTCACATTTGCTTGGGAAATCTGAGCGCTCACTTTATATTTACTGAGGTAACACCAACCAAACTGTACTCTTAGACATAGGAGTTGACACAGCGCCTGTAGTTCTATCATAAAACATAATTGAGTGATTCTTCCTCAAACCATAATTATTTTCCTGACCTAGTATTTTGTGGAGCAAGGTTCTAGGGATTAATTTGAAACTGACAGCCTGGCTATTTCTGAAGCAAGCAGGGTCACTGTGATACCAGAGGTAACACTACTTTTCCACTCTGTACATTAGATTTTAGGAATAGCTGGGTATTCTCAAATTTCAGACAACCGCAAAATGTCACTGGTTCATATTAATTTGGAGAAACCAGTAAAATCATATTCAGATTCTCACACTAGTTTATACTTTACTAAGAAAAACCGGCCAGATAATACAGGAAGGCTGGTTTTAGTTTTCAGTTATTAATGAAAATATTTATAGTAAGGTATGATTCTCTTAATTAAGATGGTAATTATGTAGAAGTGGAGGCTTCTAGCAAATTCTTCAGGCTTGTGGGGAGGTGGGGAGTCATGCATTCTCTTATATTTATTAAGTCATGCATTCCCTTATCTTTATTAATACTTTATTAATACTTTACACAGTATACCTGTTCTCAGCTGTAGTAAGGGTCACCTCCAGTTTAGGCCACACATTCTGGTTGAACACTTAGCTTCTGAATTAGGCCTGTGATGCTGTATCTTATTCGTTTTGTGCAAAAACTTCTGGTGCTAGGCATTAGGAAGCATCTGAGACTAGGATCCCCTATATTCTCTGAAAGACTGAAGATGACGATTACAACTCTTCAGCCGACTGTAATCCTTTCCCAAGAAAGTTAAGGTAGTTTTCCCTGTGCTAAAGATGTAGGAACCCAATTTCTCAGGCAGATAAACTGAGTCTTGAGAGTTGTTACCTGTTTTCGAAGGTCACAAAAGGAGCAGAAAAGCTGGGAATGAGTCCTGGGCTCTCTGACTCCCACGTCCCCGTTGGGAACGCTAGACAATACTGACACCCTCCATGAACTGGATCCAAAAATCGTAAAAGATAAGTTGTTTCCTTATATTGTTCGAAGAGGAAAAAAAGAATAGCTTTCCCACAGAGAGCAAACAAATAATGAATGGGCCTCTCTTCATCCTATAGAACTCTATGTGAGAATATTTTTTTCTTATGTGAATTCTTAAAAAGTCAATTTGGATTGCTGCCTAACACACAACATTTCAGAATAGATCTGGTTTTTTTGTTTGTTTTTTGTTTTTTTTTTTTTTGTCTAAACAATAGAAGTATTGGGTCATAGAATTTCAGAGTTAGAAAGACCTTGGAGATTGTGCATAGAGTTCAATACCCTCACTTTACAAACTGAGAATCGAAAAGATTAGATGGCATGGACATGTATACAAGTTACTCATAATAGAGGCAATTACATAAATTTCAGGGAGATTAAATCTATTTAGATGAATGTTCCAATTAATCTAGGAAAAAATTCAAGGATATGTTATCTGAAACACATTTATTATTTCACATGGTAAGACTTGGCTTCTGCATTCCCAAAGAGAGAAAATCTCACTGACAGTGGATATAGTTGCCTGCAAGAAATTGAGCAAATACAACTGGATCCCCACCCCAGACCAGTCCATTACAGATTCCGTGGATCCAGGTTTTGTCAATAGCTAAAAAAAAAGGAAATGGAAGAGATTAGCATGATGGCAAAGCCTGGTACAACACAGGGATTAAATAAGAAGAGGGTCAAAAACACCCATGGAGGGGAATCAGATAACCTACAGGAAAGTCTGAGATATACAAGGAGATCATGTTCCAGGTTCAGGTATCAGTTGGTCAGGCCCTCTTTGGAAAATAATCCTTATCTTTTATTTGGTGCCCTCCTAGCCTTCCTGTTTCCTCTCAGCCAGTAAACCTGCAGCCTTAGAAGCCTGCTCTTAAAGAAAACTAACATCTTTCTGAAACAGACAATCAGTTGCACCTAAAGGACTGTCTCTTAAAGACATGGCGTATTGACCCTGGACACAACAAAACCCTTCACTTCTACCCATTATGAAACATCTTGCCCCCACACCATCATAAAAAATGGGTGGAAAGATTGTAAAATGAGTGACTCTGAAATGATTTAAGCTGTGGTCTCATCTCACTCATCATCTGGGACAGAAACAGTGATATCAGTGATATGGGCGGATGTTCAAACAGATGTTTTTAGAAAGACATTTTCACGTAAACACAAGGCTTAATATTGTTACCCAAAGGAAGCTGACATCAATAGCTAGGTTTTGGAGAATCATAAAGTTTGGGGACTTGTAAAGACATTTGTGGCTCAGCTTACCCAGCATCTTTATTTCACAAGTGTAAAAACTGAACTTGAGGTTTTCAGAGATTTGGCTGAAGTCATTTAGCCAGTAAATAGCAGAGAAAGACCCAGATCTCTAGATTCCTTCCACAGTGTTTTTTCCAGCAGTCCTGGATAAGCTCTCACAGATCTAAAAGACAACAGCAGACCAACAAAAAAATATTGTTCTTCGTTTTGGAAAAGATAAGTTTTTGGAAGTGGTTGTGCATAAATGAATCACAGCTGTCCATGTGTATAAATGTAAATGTATCTAAGAATAAAGAGCTGATCAACTCTTCAACTAATAGAGGGAGGCAAGATTTAAGGCATCCTATGGGAAGTCAAAGACTGCAGTTAATTCCAAAGACCTCACAGAGCACGGGAGCCATGGGTACCTTGGTGAATAGATTTCACACAAAACCTTCACCTCACACACAGTCACAGAAATGGTGGACTGGTATTTTCAGCACAGAGCTACCTTCTCTCACTCCATCTTTATTATTAAGCTTTATCTTCCTTCTGTATAATCCGCTATCAGAATGTGCAATTTGACCCTCAATCACCAAGTCCTGGTAGCATTAATGTCGGACAGTCAGATGTTTTGACTTGGGATTCTTCCCTCTCTGCCAGCAGGTGAAGAGGGACAAGAATCAGGAAAAAGACTAATTATAACAAAGTAAAAATCAAAATCAACAGGCAACTATAAACCAGAGACGAAGTACAGCGGGGGAGAAGGGAGTAGGATCAAAACAAGGGTGGTGGGAATTTTGCAGGGATGATAACCAAGATGAAAATGCATACATCGTACAAAAATGAAAAATGATGTAAAAAATATATAAAATAAAAAAATAAAGATGGCAACAATGTTCTATTGATAGATCAGGAGATCCTTGTATCACTAGCACCAATTACAGTGCCTGGCACATAGTAGGGGTTCCATATGTGTTTCTTGAATTCATATAATAGTATTCAAATCTGGTTATTTTCTATTTGCTTTGAATAAGAAATGAAGACAATTGAAATGTTAATGCTTTGTTAATTTTATTCACTGATATGATAAGCTTATGCACAAGTGGGAATAGTATTGGAAAGTGGCCTGACATTGTTTTTTCTTTCAAGTTCAACAAATATTCTTGCAGGTATAAAGAGTGCTGCAAAGATATTCTCTATTTGTAAGGCATATGCCAAAGGTAAATATCGGTTTATGTTCTAGAACTGAACAAAGAAACATTATTTTGAAGATGTCTTAAAAATGATTTTTCTATTGTCTGAATTATTTTTATGAAATCACAAAATAAAGCAAACTTTAAACATAATTATATAGAAAGCATTCATACTGAGTTTTTAATTTAACAAATCAGAAATTGAGACACAGGAACTGGTTTTCAAAGTCCAGTGCAATCGGACAGGAAGTTTTACTGCTGTTTAGCCTAGCTCATTTTCATCATTTACACCAATGCAATAGTTGAACAAAGGCTCAGTTCAAATATTTATTGCAATCTGTGCACACACATTTACATGCCTGTGATCGTACACACATTTAATTTTACAGGGCAATTCAAATGTAAGGAAACGGACTCCCACCCCCAGGCAGGGAAGGTGGAAGGATTACGCGCAGATTCCTGTGTGCATCATTCATCTTGCATAGATATTAGCTTGATGTTCATGTGAAATATAAAAACTCCATCTGTTCCCTGTACATACTTGGTTTGTCATTCAGTTGGTTTGTTTTAAAGATTAATTTGTAATGGTTAAATGAGGTTAATTCAACTGAAAAAAGTATACAAAATGGAGCTTGGCATCTGGCTTTGCTAAAAGATTTGAGATATTTAAGCAGGTGAGTGTCATCCCTACTTGAAAGATAAAATCATCAGGGAGCTAGATTCTGCCTCTGAACAGATGCGTGTCCAACAGCACAAGTGGAAGCAAAGTTTAATAAGGCAATGATTACTTCTTAAATTCAAAAACCATCCCTAAATACATTAAAATATTTTATGTAAATGACTTGGCCATATCTGAAAATTTTCTTTAACTTGTACCACTTTGATAGGAAAGCCTTAAATACTCCCATGTATCAAGTGATTTTAAATTTGTTAATTTCTCTCATTGTCATTGCAGTTGGAAGTATTTGGCTCAGTGCAAGAAGAGGGCCTCCACTTCCTCTTTAGAAGCAATTTGCATCTTCATTGTCATACTGTCAGGCACCAAATATATGTGCCAACTCTATTTTAGTTAACCATAATTTTATTAGAAGAACTGAAATTATGTAATCTGAAAATGTTTTCTTTATTCACCTGTTTCTCTGTGAGTGTTTACAGTTTCTATACATACTTGACCAAATCTTTCCTCAAGCTGGGAACTTTCCATGAAACTTGCTGAAAAGGAAGTTTCCTTCTCACCTGGCCCCGAGTGCAAAGGGAAAGAGAAGAACCACCTGCCCAGAGTCATCCAGAGCAGCCCAAAGAGCCATGAAAGACAGAAGCAGCACATCTGAGTAATAAATTACACCAATTACCAAATAAATAAGACTATATTTGAACAAGAATTATTGGATGTATACGTGTCACCGGTTTGCATTTGTGGCTTGCTAACATTTCTAAAACAAATAATTGAGACCCTGAAAAATATCGTTTTGAAGATTTTTCAAAGGAGTTTTTGGTTAAGTTTTCGAATGTAAAAATGCATTGCATTTGGCATATGTTCTTAGAATGTAAATCATGTCTTTATAATAGTTTTCATGACAGCAGTAGTATTGAAACAAAAGAAATTCTCAAGTCACAATACAAATCTTATCTGACTGTCCATAAGAATGTCTCACTGGTATAGATTTCACATACTCTGTTTATCCCAAATCACTTTGTGTTCTCACTCAATATTTGTATTTGCTCCTTTTCTCACTGTTTTTTTTCTAACTCTCACAGCAAAACAGAAGGTATTTCGTGGGAAAAATTCTCCAGGAAACGGAGGGCTAACTGTATTATTCATTTAAATCTGTTGGACTTTGTGACTTTACATACCATTTTAAATGGTACCATTACTCCTACTTAATTTATTACATATAGTAATTTCCCTTTGTCAACAACTATCCCATTGCAGAGAAGTAAAGAACAGCTCTCTCACTGTTCAGCTGAAATGGTCAAATCTTCATTTATGTTGAGAATAAATCATTCAAGGTTTCTTTCTTCCAGTAAAAACATTAAATATTAAACAGTATTAATATTAGACATTAGATAGTAAAACTTTTAAGAATGTTCAGATTTCTTACTTGCCATCACTGTCAGGTTCCAGATATTTTTATTGTCTTTAAATTCCCTTTGGAGGTTTAAATTATTATGGTTCCTTGATTCATCTTTTTATGTGAAAGCATTTTTCCCTTTAAAAACCTTACAACAAAATAATTAACCATATGAGAGTCAGAAGAAAAAAATAAACACTTTACCAACAAATTTCCTGCTTAAGTTCTTCTCTTTTATTTTTATTGTCTTTAAGTTCCCTTTGGAGTTTTAAATTATTTCATTTTTTTGAGGCAAGATTTAAGATTAAGAGTTCTAGGGATAGAGTGCCTGGGCTTTAATCCCAGCTCTTACCACTAGTAGTTACCTGTGGGTCTTTGGGCAAGTTCCTTAACTTCTCTGAGCCTTCATATCATAGCTGTAAAAGTAGGATGATAATAATAAAACATTTCCTTATTTTATTGGGAAGTTAAATGATAATTATGTTTAAAGAGCTTAGAACAGTGGCTACACATTGTAAGCCCGTAGTTTGTTATATAAAAAAATTAAAAGCTTAAAGACAATCATTGATCAGGTTCCATTTGGATCTGGGTTTGAGCTCATGACAATGCCAGATAAATGGCCACCACTTTGCTTGTCTTAGATTATCATCAAAATGTGATCTCTCTCGTTTTACACTGATTTTTTCTGTATGTGTTGACATCCATTTTAACATAATGACATCATTTCATTTCACTTTGGTCTCAGCTGTTAGCAGTACTATCGAACACTTGGTTTAGATTAATTTATCTTTCACATTTTAATATGACTTCTTTACTGTAGGAAAATCCTCATGATGCACTAAACAATTTTATTTGTAGAAAATTCAGTCTTAGAGATAAGTGATTTCCTCTAAGAATAGGCATTAAAATTATAAGCACAATTACAACTCTTCTGGTATTTCAAATGTTTTCTTCTTATGGAATCTATCTTGCTGTTCTGGGTTTGAGCTCATGATATACTGAATAAAATCTTTACAGTTTATCTGATCCTCTCCTAGCAAAGGTTTTCAAAAACCACATTCCTTAGGAGCCAGGATGCAGTTGTGGTATAAAACCTTGTATCTACACAAACTTACATTTTTAAAACATGTTGTCATTTGCTGCTCTCTGAACATCTGAATCTAACATTTGCAGAATCAAAATACAAAACAGGAGTAAAATAGAATTTCTAGCCATCTGTTGCTAGTGGTGAGCTAGGAACCTGTCAGTCTAACAGGTAACCTTCAAAACCCCAAACACCTGATATGCATATGCCAAATGGGTTCCAACTGAATGAAGTGAACACTGAGATTGGTATTTAGAAGCTGCCCTTCTCAAAGAAGTCTTGGTGCACACCTTTGACCCTTAACTGGGGTGCTCAAACATTGCCTATGATGATGACTCCCAGTGAAGGCGCTGTGCTGTGCTTGGCTGCATTTCTATCTGGGTGCCAACAGCAAGATAAATGAAAGACTGGTTCACTGGAGTACTGGTGGTTTGGGGGCTATTGATTTTTGGTCCATTCTCTTTAAAAGTGAGATCTAAAAAGTTGACAGAGGGTCATTAATTTCATCATATACTTGTCGTCTCATCCATAACCAATCCAGGGTCTGAGTGTGCTTGTCACTCTGTGTTTGCACTTTATTTGTTTAGGGTTTTCTTGGTGATTCCACTTTTTTTTTTTTTTTTGCCTTTCACTTCAGCCCTTTCAAATAAAGAAGAAAAAAGTGCCAGTGTGGGGCTCTTTTCAGAAAATGATTTAGGGATGGGGGAAATTATAGGTACAAATACATAGAAAAGAGACCGAGATGATGGGAAACATTTAAAAGACTCAAAAAGCCTCTGCCAACCACTTACTACTAACTTGGCATAAAAAAGAAAAACATAAAATTCATCAATCCCAATTATTCAATTAGCCCCGATTGAATAAACACTTAAATAGGTGAAGTGATGGTTTTGTTTCAATGCAACATTAAAATACAAGTCAACTACAATATTCTAAGAAAAACGTATGGTTTCTTAAGAAACTATTGAAACATAAATATAATTAATAGTAATGACCATTAATTGTGTTTCATTGGCTATAAATTCTAAACAGGTCTGCCAAGCCTTCAAGAAACATCAAAATGACTTTTAAGATATCATGAAAACATCTTGCTGCTGTGTTTTTATTGTGTTATGATGGTGGGTTTATTTTTTGTTTATTTTTTAATGGGTAAGGAGAGTTTGGCAGCCTCCATAATTATTATTGAAATAACCATCAAATAAAATCTTTAAGGCTGGCTGAATATCCAATGAGCTGTGTAAATCTAAAGTGTACAAAACAATAGCACAGAACCAGAATAGGATTTCAGAGAAATACACAGGGATTGCTAGATAATTCTGCAGCAGTCATTCAAGACAGTGATGTCTGACTTGACTTGGGACAAAGTCAATTCTGCGGTATCTGTTTTGAAATCCAATGCAAGGCTAAAAGTGCAAGTGAGCACACACACACACACACACACACACACACACATATATATATATATATATATATATATATATATATATGATTAAGTTCATGGGCCAAAGCAAGGAAATCCAGTATTAATAATATCACAACCTGCCAGTAAATCTCTATTTTATAGGTGAAGAAATACATTTCTACTTTAAAGTATATTTTCATATACCCTTGAGTGCCCAACTAGTTAAAGTACCAAGGGAGTTCTACATGATTTAGAAGTTAATCCTTCAAATGGCTAACAACTGAATGCCTCAGCTGTTTGTAGTTTCCTACTGCTGGCTAATTTCATTTTTGTTTCATATGTTCGGTGGTAAGCTTTCATTGTTCGCTGACATCAAGGTTGTAAGTCTAGTTAATTTAGTTAAAATGAGGCTGGGAATGTTCACAGTTTTCTGCCAGCTACAACAAGGCCTGGGAGAACTTGGACTGAACACCCACAAAGAAATTCACTGGGGAAGGAAATTCAGGCGCCCCAGCTCAGGGTAAACGTTAACAACCCTGGAGCAGGATATAAATAAACATCTTTAAACATGCCAAGGCACGTGAGAGCTGAAAATATTTGATACCTTTTACTATCTGAGACTCTGAGGTTGCTTTTTCTGGCCAACTTCTCTTTTTATTCCAAGTCATTTTCCCTCAAAGCCATTCCTTGAAATTATAGGCCAACTCACCTGCCTTCATGTTTATCACCACCAAAAGCCTTGGAATTTTTTTGCATCTTCCTGTCCCTCTGACTTTCAGAGGAAGGGAGTTCCTCCAGACACTTGATGTCACCCTCTCCCACTATCCAGGGTCCCTACCCTTCTACTTTCATCTGTTCAAAGGCATGCAGCTTCTTCCCATGTGTAGGGTAAATGAAGATGTTTGAGCTTTTACACCGCTGACCTCTGTGGCTGTCACCTGTGACTTTGATTGAGCTAATGCAGGATGCACTTGGGAGCATGGGCTGGGGCCACGCATGCCTGATGGTGGACACCTGGAGTATGGTGCGGGCATGCATGAGTGTGAACACCTGAGCCTGGAGGCTGAGGCTACAAGACAGACTTCACAGAAAATCATCTGCAAGAGGACAAGATCACGAGACGATGCCAGAGAGAGCCTAAAGAGACAGCAAAGATTTGTGGGGGGGTTAGGAGGCCTGCCAGTCTCCAGGTCCACTGGCCTCTCTACCTGAGGCCTTGCCGCACAACATTTGGAGCAGAAAGAGCTTTAAAGCCTGTAAAATGCCATTGAGGGCTCCAGGTCTCACCTGTATCTGTCTTCCTGAATCAATAGAGAACCTGCCCTGTGCCTGCTACTCCAACACTACGCATTGGTTCCCCTTCCTTCTCCACCAGTAACTCCTCACCCCTTTATCTCAACATAGGCATCCCTTGTCAAGGCATCTTTGCTAACTCTTCACTATAGGTCTGATCCCACGTGCTCTCTCTTGTGAGCACAACTGCACAGTTAATTCTTCATAGCATGAAACAAGATTGTAATTAGATAATTAATCATGTAATTAATTTTAAAATGCCTGTCTTTCCCATTACAATGCAAGCTCCTGTAGCGCAGGACGACAGCTGTCTTGTTCACTTTCCTGTGCTCCAGGGCCTACCTCATGGTGCACACTCAAAATTTTGCTGAATGAATGAATATATTCCAGGATCAGTTATCTTACCTCAAAATGGAATGAAAAGAAATCCTCATTGCTCACTGTCACTGTTAGCGTCAAGTGATATAACACATATGGGAGAAATCCTTTACATGTGATCAAATATTATAGGTATCATGTTAATTCATGAGGGGAGTGGTAGTTGGATCTGTTTCTAATACATGGAAGCAATTTCTTAAAAGAAATCTGTCAATTGATGAGTAATTTGATCTTTCTTCATGCAAAATCAATTGACCAATGATCTGAGGACAGTCCTATAATTTCTCTCTCATCTACTTCCATTCCTCCCCAGAAGAATAGGACTCTGATTTCAGACCCTCATAATTCCAACCAAGATTTTTATCATTATCCTGGTTGAGTTCAAGAAACATTTGTGGGCACCATAATGGGCGGTAGATTGTAAAGTTCTATGACAAAACCAGGCTCTGCCTGGAGACATTTATATACTAATAGTTGAAATGGACATAGGAATTAGCCATTACAAATTCTATAATAGGAGGAAGCATCTAGCTCTATTGGATCATAAGAGAAATGAGTTAATCTGTCTGGAGTCTAGGGAATAACTTCCTGGAAAAGGTAGTGACTGGGCTGATTCTTAAAGAATGGACACGTTTCCTAGGCAAAGATGGTATGAGTGTTCCCAGTAGAATAAGTAAGATGAATAATATCCAAATATGTGAAACATTAAGGAATCTAGAAGGCCAATCCAATTGGATAGTCTGCAGTGTCTTTATGTCAGTATCAGTATTCTAGCACTTGTGCAGGATCCTAAACCTGAATTGTGATTCGATCAAGCCAAGTACAATTGCCAAAGCCCAGCAAAATCAAAAATTACCACTCCATCTCAGCTATTTTAGCATCAGCTAAATGAAGTTGTGTTTACAAAAGTTATTCTGCACAATTATTTTTTTTGAAAAACCAATCATGTGAAAGTATGAAAAATGTATATTTCAATGATTAAATGTGTCTTTTTCTTCTCCAATGCAGAAACCCTCCTCCCTCCTCTGCAGCAATGCCCTCTTGCATTCATAAACTCTCTGTCCACAGAGATACACACATTTTTTTTTCCTAAGAAGTCATTAATTTTTGAGTTTGAGAAATATGAAATAGACAAAGTGGGTAATTTTTCACACTTAGAAGAATTTCCCCATTTATGTTTTGACTCTTTCTTGCACAGCTGAAAAGAAATTAATATAATTTACTTTCCCCATTAATTGGCTTCACAGATTACCATTGGAGATGGTACCTTATCAAGTCAAAGAAAACAAAATGCACAGAGCACTCATTCACTAACCAGGATCTGTAGTCAACACAGGTAACTGCCGACAGCTTGCTTTCTGAAGAAACTGATAGCATTTTAAAGATCAAGTTGAATCCTAACTAAATTGCTGAATTATAAAAGGCACCCAAAAATGACAGGAAAAGCAAGATTCCCTTTAAATTAAAAAATATATATTATTAGCCAAACACATGTGCCAACAATATAAAGTTTATATGAAGATATAATTTGTCAGATCACTTCATTTTTCAGAAGTTTGGAGTCCAAATGATTCCAGTTTATTGCAGAGTTCCTCTAATCAGAAGATGGAGCTTTGGTAAGAGAGTGAGTACTCATTCACTAACCAGGATCTGTAGTCAACACAGGTAACTGCCGACAGCTTGCTTTCTGAAGAAACTGATAGCATTTTAAAGATCAAGTTGAATCCTAACTAAATTGCTGAATTATAAAAGGCACCCAAAAATGACAGGAAAAGCAAGATTCCCTTTAAATTAAAAAATATATATTATTAGCCAAACACATGTGCCAACAATATAAAGTTTATATGAAGATATAATTTGTCAGATCACTTCATTTTTCAGAAGTTTGGAGTCCAAATGATTCCAGTTTATTGCAGAGTTCCTCTAATCAGAAGATGGAGCTTTGGTAAGAGAGTGAGTCACAAAAGATGAGTTCAAGCATCTATTCACAATCACATGAAAAGACCAGAAGAAAAAAACAAATTAACTCCTTAAGCACTGAGGTCTTAGAAGTTCTTACATCAGCATTAACAAAACTTTAGCATTAACAAAATGTCCAAAGATTTGGGTTTAGTTTTATGAGGGGGAGAAAGAATAGGGTGCTCCATGATGATAGCTAAACCATAATCAGGTGACCAGTGATGAATATATTCCTTTAATAACCTGCCCTTCCTGCTGTAGTTCACTGTTGGCAGAACACAAGTCACACAACTGGACAGCCACAGTTTCTGATGAAAGGAGGGAAGTGGGGTGCAGGTATCGAAGGGGGAGGAAAGAGGCAGAAAGGAAGGAAGTGTCATTTACTACACTGGCCCACTATCCACATAGTACATGTTTTATCAATAATCAGAGAATAGAAATTCTGAGATGTCATGAGTTCACACCATTTAATGTGTAAACCCAGAAGTCCCAAAGAAAGAAGCACCTTTAGAATCCCAAAGGTCCTATAAGTACAAGGAATATGGAGTATATCTGTGACCTAGGAACGAAATGAAACCATCACATTTAGTTGTTCATCAGTGAACTTACTATGAGAAAAATGCCCATTCTATAGTTGTATAGATACAGCTTATTTCAAATAGCTGAAAATAAGCCTAAACCATTTTTTCACATTACTGTAAAGCAAACCTTTAAATTCTTGATCTTTCTAATGTCTTCATCTACACTTTTGATTTATCTTTTCTCTCTAGCTTTACTACAGATGTCAAATAGGTCCCTGCTTTCAATTCTAGGTTCCTATTCTGTCCAACTTGCACCTAGCAGGTTTTCAATAAATATATTTAAATGGAAGAAGTTTAATGAAACAATGGAGACTACTGGTAAAACTTCTCAAAAAATTTTGTGTTCTTTGGGCTCAATATGAGGAATCTAACTAGGAGGAAGTTGCCATCTCAGGTAAGTAGTAATCTTTCTGAGATTTATAAGTCCAATGAACCTATAGGAAAGTGTCCAAGTCTTATAGGTTATTCACTCTTCTTTTATAAGTGTCTCTAAAAGAGAT